>NW_021703774.1:108249394-108292225 GCF_005190385.1 Monodon monoceros
ACACACACACACACACACACACACACACACACACACACACACACACATTGCTCCACTGAGGTGCATATCATTTAGTTATACCATATTCTTCCCAGACTCATTGCTTTTATCTATTGACCCCCATTCACTTCAGTTATCAAAAGTCTTAGTTGCTGGCTCAAAATGTTTTTCTCTTCTCCACATCCTGTGATTATTCTTGGTGACTTGAGCATCCATATAGATAATGTACCTAATAACCTCTGTCCTTTGATCTGCTCACACCTCGTCTCACCCCAGCTACCGAGGGCCACATCGAAAGTATTTCACTTTTGAAATGATTTCAAACATCCCAGCCGCTGATAAACTTTTTATTTTCCCCATGACATTTCAACTTCTCCTAATGACACTATTCTTTGGCAAAGTTGAGATGTCCAATCTGTAGTCACCCATCATTTTTTTCTACTCATCAGTCTCCTTCTTGCTCTGCACAGTTTCCATATCCCTTCACTATGATTGCTCACAGAAAATACTCTCTATGCGCTTCTTATCTTCTTCCTCTCATTCTTCTCCTAAAAACTCCAACACTGGATGAACTCACCCATCAGCTGCCTCAAAGCCAATATATGAGAAGTTTAGCTTTTCTAGAAAAATTTCACAAATGAATGGAACATTTTACATTTAAATTTATAACTTACTTTTCTTTCAATAGTGAACAATTTATTTATTCAGCCCCTATTTTATCTATGCCAGGTAATATTTTAGACATTGGAGAACCCCAAATCACCAAATATAAAGTCCCTGCCGTCACAGAGTTTGTGTGTCACAGCATCACTCTTCTCTGTCCTTCATATCCACTTTCCTCTTTGACTCCCTGTGGTGGACTTATTGCTCTATCATAATGGCTCTTGTCAGTGACTCCCATGTTGCTAAATCCAGGGTACAATTCTTTGGTTTCATCTTTATCATCATAAAGATAGCATTTTTCCATCTCCCCCAACTTTTTTTTTTTGCTTCTTCTTTTGGCTTCTGTTGTCACAGTCTTCGGCCCTTTCTTCCATCCCACAGGCCACTCCATCTCACAGCCTTTGTGATTTCTACCTCACCTTGAACGATCTTCTCTATTTATTCACTCTCTCAAAAGATGGCATCAATTTCTCTGCATTTAAATGCCATCTTTATAATGGTGATTCTTAAATATATGTTTTTAGCCTGGACTTTTCTTCTGATCTCCAGACTTTCATATCCTACTCAACATTTTAGTTGGGTGGTTCACAGACATCTCAAACCTGACATGTCCTAAATCCCTTTAACTATAAAATATATGCTTTCTCTCTTTCCCAGTCATTTCTATCTCAGAAAATTATACTATATTTCACTTAGGCAAGCCAGAAAATCATATCCATAATTTTATAATTATGGCTCTGTCTGGTCCCCAGTCCATCACTCTCCCATTTCTCTTTATAATCCAACCATCCTTGCTTATTCCCACTTCCTCATACAAAATCTTTCCTGGCTCAGGGACTTTGAGTATACTGTTTTCTCTGTTTGGAGTGTTCTTTCTCCTACTCACAAAATGGCTATTAACTGCCTATGGAGAAGATAGATTTCAGATTTTAAGTGTTCCACAAGACCTACACAATTCCTTTTTACCTCAGATGGAAGGAGTGTATGTATTTGCATTTATTGATCCTGATATCATATGTGGGTGGTTTTGATGCCGACTGTTGTCTCCTTCTAACACCTGGTTATGGTTACTTGTGGGTTGAATACACCCATTTGGACCCAAGTGGGACAAACATCTAGTTAGATTTCCTCTATTAAGTGGAAACAAGTTAGCTTTTTAGCAGTGTTTACAGAGTCTCCCCACTTAGCACAGGCATAAACTGGAGATCCAAAAGTGATGGCATTGTTTCTAATATGTGGAATTAATATTAAATACAGCTGATGAATAAAAAGAGTGGCATCTCTAGAACAGTTAAAATCTTTATAATGCCCTTCCTGAGGACTCTGGATCCCATACTGTATTCTTTCTGCAGGGAGCACCATTGGTTTTTGACAATGCTGCTGTATAATAATGCTCAGTGCAACAATAAATTTCTTCAAGTGTGTGACTAAAAGCCGCCTGAAAGCCTTTGTAGTCATTTAGCCAAACGTTCTTCATAAACTTCCGCATTGCAATTCCATTTGTTTCTTAGTTATTTTGTACAGTTTCCCTTTAGTGGATGTCTGTAGACTTCTTCACATCTGGATTCAATTACAGAGCACTCTATGTGAATCTAATTATCTGTCTCTACATGTGCTCAGCAGACACACAATTATTAATAAGAGTTTGAATGTGGCTTTCCATTTCCAAATTGCCTTGTCCTTTTATTAGGCAATCCTCAATAACTTAAATTCCAGACCTAATCCTGACTCTGGCTTTTAGAGACATATTGAGAAAACTGGGGCACCAGAGAGTAAATTTGTTCCTATAAGTGGGCCAAATCAGGGGCAGTCAAACAGGGCTGAGTACTATGTGGTATAACTTTAGGGCTACAAGGGAGGGACTTAATTTTAAAATGTTCATTGCCTTCATGGTTTAATGAGTCCTTGCTTCTCTGCTACTATCTTAACCCAATTATCAAAAGAGGTGGTAGATTGAAGTTATATGTTGCTGTGAGATTTTGCTAAATTTGATTGCCTGTTTCTATCCCCCCTCCTTTTTTAAACAAAACTCTAATTTCCTTTTGGAGAATTACTCCTTTCCCACTCTTAATTTGTGTGCATCAGTGGGGGTGGGGGGATGCTCGATACTCATCTCCAGGGGTGGCACATGTGATGCAAGTCCTGTTTTTGGACACATCCTGAGCTCTCCCAGTAAGAAAAAGTCTTGAGTCTTGGAAACTGCTATGAGGAAAGAAAATTGAACTTGAAAAGACATGTGCTAAGGTACTAGAACCATTTTTCTTCTGGTGGCGAGATGGCCCAGCCATCTAACCTCTTTCATGCCAGGACAAACAACACAAGCAACAAGTCACAATAAATCAGGCTACCATTAGGTAGCTTGTTGCACTGAGCATTCATTATGGGCCGGACCCTGAGCCAAGCACTTCCATTTCGTATCCATTGGAATGTCCCCGCAAATCCTGTGGAGTACGTTGTTTTAGTACAAGATGAGATATATGAGAGAATGGAATGAACTCAGAGGAAGCAAGCTGCAGGAGGAAAGAGAGAAACCAGGTCCTAGTGCTACATGAACTCCTGGATTGATCCAAACCTAATGTTCCACTATCTTTTTTATTTTTAAATTATGTGAATCCAAAAATTCTCCTGATATCGAAGAAAGTTTAGTTTGGGTTACTGTTGATTGCATCTGAAGGACTCTCAGTTGACATTGATTATTTACATTCTAATTTTCATTGGGTCTTTTCTGAAAGTGAGATTTGATGCTCTGGAATTGAAGGAAAAAGCATGATGGCAATGAATGTGTGAGCAAACATGGAAATAAATCCAGTGAAGAGAAAGCAGGAGAGAATGAAAACCCTAGAAATTTAGATTTAAAACTCAAAGTGTAAGGTTTTTAATTTTGTGCTGGAACTCATTAAATTTAATCTTTCTACTTGTAATTTCTGACAAGTGCAACTATTTGGAAATGTAGCAGGAGACATAATAGAATAAAAGTAAAGAGTGTTGTATAGCATATATATATGTATAAAATATATATGTATAAAATATATGAGTATATTTTAGGCTGAATTGTGTCCTCCCAAATTCATGGGTTGAAGCTCTAAACCTCCCTGTCTCAGAGAATGACTGTATTTGGAGGTAGAGTCTTATTTATTTATTTATTTTTGGCTGCTTTGGGGCTTCGTTGCTGCGTGTGGGGGCTACTCTTCATTGCGGTCCATGGCCTTCTCATTGCGGTGGCTTCTCTTGTTGTGAAGCACAGGTTCTAGGCAGGCGGGCTTCAGTAGTTGTGGTGCATGGGCTCAGTAGTTGTGGTGCATGGGCTTAGTTTCTCCGCGGCATGTGGGATCTTCCTGGACCAGGGCTCGAACCTCGTGTCTCCTGCATCGGCAGATGGATCCTTAACCACTGCACCACTAGGGAAGTCCCTGGAGGTAGAGTCTTTAAAGAGGTAGTTAAGTTAAAATGAGGCCCTTAGGCCCTAATTCAATCTGACTAGTGTCCTTATAAGAAGAGGAAATTGTGACACACAAAGAGACTTCAAGGATGTGCATGAATAAAGAAAAGATTATGTGAGGACACAAGGAAGAGGCAGTCATCAGCAAGCCAAGGAGAAAGACCTCAGAAGAAATCAACACTTGGACTTCCAGCTTCCAGAACTGTGAGAAAATAAATTTCTGTTGTTTAAGTCACCTAGTATGTGGTATTTTGTTATGGCTGCCCAAGTTAACTAACATAGGCTACAACTTGCATTGATTGCTCACCTCAGAACTGGACTTTAATTTCAGGTGTTTTTGGAATTGTTAATTACTCAAAACATGCATCTATTATGTGAAAGAATATGGAGTAGTTCTGGGAAAGTGGGTATTCCCAAATACGAGAAAAGATTCTGGAATGCATGATGTTTACACTCAATTTGTGTACTTAAGCCGTCTGCACATAAAAAATAGACCACAAAATCAAGAAGTGGTGAATAAATAGCACCAATGTGGGTATTCTGGGGATGGCCAGGAAGTGCGGAATGTTACTTTAAACTGGAAAGGTTGGAACTTTTTTGCTAGAGAGATGCCCACTTTAGTTGGGTCTCAAAATCAGAAGAGATTTTAGATAAGAGCTAAGAGAAGATGTGCTAGGCAAGGGAAATTTTGTCACTAAAATCAAAAAGTACAAAAGATGTTTGGGGAATAAGAGTAAACAGGTAGGCTAGAATAGAGGATTCCTATGGAGAGCTGTCAAAAAATAAGCTGAGGAAAATAGTGTAGAGACAGAGTATGAAGAATTTGACTGTCAGGTACGTTAATTTGGATTTCTTCTCAAAGGCAAAAGATGAGAAGGCATTGATGGCTTTTCAGCAGAAAATTAATGTGATAAAAGCCTGTTTGGGGAAGACTTCTCTTTTGGCCTCCCAGAGGAGTGTGTGAGAAGGAATTCAAGGTGAGAGACGGTAGACTGGGGGATTGGCATCATCAGCCCTGGTCTACCAAGGAGGAGATAGGGGTCCATGAAAATTCCTCTTAACTCTCACCTGGAAATGTGTGCCCAAGTGTAACTTTTAGTTTGAGTTGCCTCAGGCAATGTGAACAGCATATTAACTCTTTCTAAACATCTTCTGAATTATCTTTTAAATGCTAAGTAACTCCTTGTTCAGCTACCTTGTACAAGAGACTTCGCAAATCCTAATAATAATATATTTTCTTGAAATAAGATCTTTATATTCTTCTGTTACTAATTCCCCCGTTGCCCTTGCATATAATGCATGAAATCTCCTCATTATTGCTTGAATGCCCTTGCCGATATAAAACTGTTTATTTCATTGTGGGAATTTTCCTTCAAACACCTGTTCCTTTTTTAAAAAAATTCAGCAAAGTCTCTCTAATTCAAGGTTATCTTTCTCTCTGTCTCTCTTTTTTTTGGTAACAAGTGTTCAGCCCACTGAATCAGTTTTCTCATAGAGTCCACTGAGGAATGTACCGATCTGCTTTCTCTTTCCAGATGTGGTTTAATTGTTTAACATAAAGACATATGCTGAGATTCAGGAAGAACTCCCTCCAGAACTCAGTATTATCATTATGTGCCAATTTAAAACCATCAATGATCAACCAGAGATTTTTTCTGCCTTTCAGTTAAAACATACTAGATGGGCAAGGTATGGTAAACCAGATGCAATAATTAAGAGAATAGTTTAACTGTTCATATTGCACATTGCTGTTTGCTATAGCATGACCATTAAACAAAAAGTAAAGCCAAGAAGGGTTGCATGGCCTCCTAAAAATCCCCTTTGGCTTGGAAATACAGTACCATTCTACATTAATGTTAAATACTCCAAGAGATAATTACACAGTCATGAGTCAACTGTGTCAAATAATTAAATACAGGAAATGGATCAATGGGAAAAAAGACCCCTCCTTGACTTTGACCCTTTCCAAAAAAATTAAAGAAAAAAAATATTCACAACCTGTATAAAAGAATTCTCTTTGGAAGCCTGATCCCTTGGGAACTGCAGGTGGCAGCAGGGAAAAGATATTAGTATTACATTCCACATACACGGGAAACCGTTTCCCCAGGCAGCTCCAAAATTTTCCAACAAGATCAATTATCTAGGAAGAGTAATTATTTGGCAAATCCATTAGTGATATCAAAAGGTTACATAGCTTTTATTAAGTTGTATGGTGAGATAATTTATTACTTTCTATTTAGGTGATTATGATAAGGTATTCCGTGAAAACCTGATGGAAGGCTTTCTGATTATACAACATATAACAGTATAAATTCTCCTGCTAATTATTTTTGCTGACTATCATCATATTGCCAAATATTCCATTTTTGAGCATTTATCTTGAAAATATTCATTACTTCACTTGGACAATTTCCTTCCTTCCCTCTTTTTCTCTCCATTTCCTTATTCCTCTGCAGAATAAAGACATCCTTCTGTTCTCTAGTTTGTTAATGACAAACTACTCTGCTTTGGAGTGGATGTGTGGAAGTTTAAACACATTTGTGATATTCCTCTTATGAGGGGCAGATGTATCTAACTTCTCTTTGATAGTAGGTAGTTAAGCCCATTAAAATCTCTTTCCTTTGGGGTTTTTAAAGGTCCCTGAAACCAGAGTAGCTCAGAATTCCCTTGTCTCCAATTAAGTTGTTGAGGGAAAAGGTAACCAGGGTTCTCCTAAGAGTCTGATGTTCGGGGCAAGAACTAGCTGTTAACTTAATGAACCAATCAAAGGAGTTTATAAAAAGGTGGCAGGCATGGGAAACCAGAAAAGCAACTGAAAAGGAAATTAATAAGTTATGTGAAAATCAAGAAAGTGAATTAAATCAAATCTACTGAACTTCTAAGAAGTGATAATTTCATTTGAATTGAATCTGACCTTAGTTTTTGAGGATTTTATAATAAATAATTTTGTACTCAGCTTCTGTTGGCTTTCTACCAGGGAATTAAATTCCAAACCTTAAGGGTTAGAAAAGTCCTTTTCACCTCAATTATGTGTGATTCATACGTTAATATTTGTACTGTCTATAGACTCCTTTTGTTGTGTTTTATAGAACAAATATTTTAATCTAGATCAGCAATTCAACCACATTAACAGGCCACTTGGAGGAGAGCCCAGAATTGTGCAGGATGAAGAGACCCTCCTACTAGGAACTTTCCATGCTCAGGTAATAGGTAGTATGATCCAGTGATGAGTCATACGTACTGTATAGTCACATTCCTATAATACAAGTCCATAGAAACCTAGTGGATTATATTCACAGAGTGTGGATTTTCCTAATGTATTGTGATAGTTTCTGGCAGAGACTATAAACTTATAGCATGTCACCATAGTTGGGGATGGTTGCTATCAAGTATTATCATGAAATAGCCATCTTGTTGGAGAATAAAATAGAATATTATTATGGATTCCTTCTATTCTTTAGTTTAGTTTATTACCCTCTGTAGTGGATACATGGTTGCCCATTCAGCCTGCCATAATATTTCTGCAGAATGGGACTGGCGCCCTCATCCCTGTGTGTGGGTGCATGACCCAGGGCCAGTCAATCAGAATCCTCCCTGGGACTTCTCTGAGCTTTTGGTAAAAAAAAAAAAAAAAAAATGCTTGCTTCTTTTCAGTGAACTTGAGCTGTAAGAATATGGTAGCCATCTTGCTGTTACATAAATAGAGCCATTTGGGGAAAGGAGTCAAGCAGAATGAAACAACTAGAGGAGAGGAATAAGAAACAGGGCTCTGATGATGGCCAACTTTCTGAATCATGTTTGAATCCAGCACCATCTTCTCAACTTTCTAGTTTTTTGAGCCAATAATTTTCCTTTTTTGTTTACATTTTTTTGTCATATGCATTCTAAAGTGTCCTAATACAATTTTCCAACAAGTAATATAATAATAGTGTTTGAGACAGGGTTATTTGTTTCTAGCTTTCAAAGATAAAAATGACTTAAGAATGTTTCCAAGGTTTTCAGTGAGTAGTAAATGTTAGTAGGGTGACAAATTCAGGTGGTAGATCATTCCAGAATACATATTTCCTGTAGCTTCCTAGGCATTTTCCAAGAGATTTTGGTGAAGTATACTTGGAGGCTGGCCAGATCAGCTCATTTCTAATGATGTCCCCAGATCTAGACCACGGTACTGATACCTGGTACACGGGGAAAGAATAAATGCACCAAACTGTCATACTGACTATAAAAAAGGACAGTATGACCGATTCAAAGACCCTTCAAAACATGGGCAGGGTGACAGTGTTTAATGCTGTGGTAGAGGATTTTCCTGAATTGTCTACCCACTATTTCATTAGAATGATAGTATATAAAGTTTAAATGAGTTTAGGATGTTTTAGTCCTAACTTCCATGTGGTACATTAATTTACCCTCTTATATCCCTATGAATATATGATTTAGCTTTTCCTTGAATACCTCGATCAACTTTCATTATTTTCAAAGATATCTCTTTCTGTTTGGGGAAGATCTTGTTAGTTAGAAGGTTTTCCCTCACACTGAACAGATTTTTATTGCTGCTGAATTTAACCTACAATACAACCTAAAGACTTACAGAACAAGACAACTCTTTCCTCCATATGATATATGTTAACATATTTGAGGATGTCTAGCAGGAACTGACAGCCTTCTTTCCCTTCAGGTACATTTTGTTAGTTCTTTTAACCATACCACTTATGTCAAAGATTTCAAAATGTATCTATCCTGGTTGCTGTTTTCTGAAGGTGCTTCAGTTTATTAATCCTTCTCAAGAAGTATGCTTAGGAACAAATACTACTCTTGAGATGCAATCTGAAAGTACAGAAAGAAATACTAATACCTTCCCTGGTTCTGGACATGAGGCTCCAATTTATGCAATTTAAAATAACTTATTAACTTGTTTTGGCAGCCTCATGACAGAGTTAATTTGTTTTGAATTTGTACTTAACTAAGGCTAATTGCCAAAGCACTGTTGGACTCTTCACTCTGGTTGTCCTTTTAAGAAGTTTGTGATAAAATTAAGCTTACTAAGCTTGTCAGTGACTACTCCCTAATTATCACACTATAATATATTACTAGCAATCATCTGAAGCCTTGCAAGTCTTGTCACAGAGTGACTATATACATACAAAATTTATCTTCCAAATTGTGAGTCTTTTGACAGCATAAGGGGGTGCTATTATTAATAATTACTCCAGTTTAAATAGGAACTGAGGCAGCTAAACAGGGATTATGTTTCCCCTAACTATGGAGAGATTAGAACTAACATTTACAATCTAAATGAAAATAAAATCAAACTCATCAGTCTGAAAATTTTTGTTAACTACCAAGTAAAAATCTCAGTAGTTTGACTTTATTTGCTTGACTGTGCTTCATTAATTTAGTAGAACTATTTTAGTAAACTTCTCAATTCTGTCCCTTTACTGTGGGTGGACTTAAAGGATGCTTTCTTTGACCCAGATTTCCAGGTTGGCTAACCTTCTCTCCTTCAGAGGTATATGCTCCATGCTAGCATCTCTGGTTTCCAGCAAGCTTTTCCAGACATCTGTCTTTGCCCCCATTTATCTCATGGGGTGTTGTTTCCTCCCCTGCGAAATAGTCTGGCCAGTTGAGGTCACTCGGCAAGCATTTATTTATCAACCATCAGCTGAATGCTGTGTGTCTGGGCTCCACCCATGATCTCTAAACTAAAGATCTGAAGAATTCCAAATCCTTCTAAAACTCCCTTTGGGTGTAACAAGGAAGAGCCTGCAGGCTGAAAGCCAACGTGTCCTCACCTCAACTCAAGGGTCACTGTTCACTTGGGAACAGACAGTTTTAAAACAAAACAAACAAAAACACTATGCAACCCTTTCTCTAAATAAACTTTGTAAAGTATCAGATTGAAAAAAAAAAGAAAAACTTTTGTGATTTTTTTTGTTGTTGTTGCTTTTTGCTTTTCTTCTCTGGATGCTGCATATGGGCTGTTTCCTGCCTTGTAGTCAGAGCCAGACTGCAGGCTTGCATGAAATTTCAGAGGTTAAAAAGAGACATGCTTTTGCGTGGAGTTGAGGGTTAGGGGAAGGGAAGTGGAGAGCTTTGAAGTCAGAGATTCCTGTCTTTCCAATTCCACTTAGTGTTTTGCAGCAGTGTCTTACTAATTGTAAGTATCTTCTGAAAACTTGTTATAAGAAGTAAGCTGTGTTCGTGGGTCATTTTCAAATTAAAATTTATAAAAATATTACATAAAAATGTAACCTATTCTACACTTTGGAAGGGAATATCCTGTTTCTGTTTCTCTTCTTGGGCACTCCCGAGACATAAAGGAAAGCACATGAATGATCTCCATAATCTTTCCAAATCCTATTTCTGAGACTATGGAGATGCATACCATCTCTTAAATTTGAACACTAATGCTTTTGCTTTAAAAACCATAGGCTTCCTATTAAAGAATCTAAGTAACAGGAAGATGAACCCCAATTACTTACTGTTGTTTGATTTAAGTGCACCAAATGCTTTAGGATTCCTTAGCTCAAAGTACAAATGCTACAGTAAAACTCAAACCAGAAGTTTCTCCATGTTGCATGAAGCCAGGCCCAAGAGATTTAATCTTAACTCCATTTCCAAAACAGTGAACACGCTGGAACTAAATCTGGGTTTTTGGGAAGTTGTCACAAAGAGAGAGAGAGAGAGAGAGAGAGAGAGAGAGAGAGAGATGCAAAAATCATAGCAATACACTTAGCATAGTAACGCTGTGTCTCAGGCTAAATCCCAGGTCATGATTTCCTGGATGCCTAGTTGGCAGGAAGCCTCCTATATCTGCTAGATCATCCACATATGCCTCCTTTGATACAAGCAAAACCAAATGCCATCACCCTCCAAGGGGTGATGCCTTGATTCCATCATTGGCAAAACTATCGGTAAGAGAGGTAGTCTGTAAGAGAAACTAAATTGACTTTTAAGATTCTGCCTTTTCAGATATTTCAGATTCTCCATAGACTTGAAAAATGCCTGGTTGCTTTTGCACAGATTCTATGAAGCCCTTCATGACTCAATTAGATTTTAAGCAATCCACATCTCATGGAAGATAATTAATAATTTTAATAATATTAATTTTCTCAACTAGACCATGTGAGCCCTCTGAGTGATGAATATAAACTTAGCAGTTTAAAATTATTTGTTTCTCAATTTTGGCACTTTTCTCCATTTCTTTTTTACTATTCAGTAATCCTAGAGGTATAGTCAATTGGTATAAAAAATTCTTATCTTTCCAGAATGTAGAAGACTAGATAATTAACAGAAAAACACATTTTCAGCTCGATTTGCTTATTATTTATTCATTTTTTTAATTTTTAGAGCATTTATCTGTAACTTTATCTGTTGTTTGGAGTTATTGTGATTATCAACTAGGATAGTGGATTTAAAAGTATTTTGTAAACATTAAGCATTGCAATGTTGACATTTATTATTTCTTTTATTCATCTCTTATTTAATATATATTATATTCCAGGCATAGTGTTCAATGTTCAATGCTGCCTATAAAAATATGAGCAAGACACAGTTTTGCCATGAAGAAGCTTACATTTTTTTGAAGGAGATGTGTTCCATCATCATGATCATCATCTTTGTGATTTATGGCATGCCCTTTACTCTATGAATTAGGCTCAGGTTCCGGTCTAAGGAAAAAGTGATGAAGAAACCAAAGTCTCTGTCCTTTTTTGATTTAGAAAGACAATAAACAAGGAAATAGATAAATGTGCACTTTCAGATAGTGTTAAGAATTATGAAGAAAATAAAGCAGGATAAGGGGATAAAGTAATAGGTGATATTTTTGGTAGGGTGGTCAGAGACGACCTCTTTAAAGATACATGAGTTGGAATATGAATGATTTTTAAGAAGCCGTGCAAAGGTCTGGGATCAGTAAAATGGCCTCTGGGGCAGAAGGAAAACCAAGGGAGTGTGGTGAATTGGAAGCTAAGTAAAAAAAAAAGAGAGGTCAACTCTTAAATGGTACTGACAGGCTGATTATAATTAGGAGTGAGAATTGACCTCCAAACGGGTAAAATGAAGGTCATTGGCAGGCTTGTAAGAGTGGTTTGGGAAATTTTGAGGGAAAAATCCCTGACTGGAGTAAATTAAAGAAAGATTTGGAGGTAAGGAGGTGGAGCCACCAATTATAGACAGAATTCTAGAAACTTTGCTTAAAAAAAGCAAAGTGGAGAAATAGTATAGTACCTACTGAGGGACATGGAATCAATCTAGAGTTTTTGAAGCTTCTAGGTCAGTAGCTCTTAAACTTTCTGGTTTTTAGAATGCTGTTTTTTATTTTTTTGATAGATATACTAATTTATTTATTTATTGGGGTATAGTAGTTTTATAATGTTGTATTAGTTTCCTCTGTACAGCAAAGTGGAGTTCCCTGTGCTATACTAGAATGCTTTAAATATAATATATAATACATTACAGTGATTGATATTTACTGTGTTAAAAATTAAAATGTAGAAATTATTTAACATATTTATTAATTTACTCAAATAATAATAATATGCTATCACATGTTAACATAATAACATATTTTTAATGAAAAATAACTATTTTTCAAAGCAAAAAGAAGTCAAATTTTTACGCAATTTTGCTAATCTCTTTAATGTTTGGCTTAATAGAAAAAAGATGGATTTTCATATCTGCCTCTGTATTCAATCTATCATGATTTGTTGTTTCGGTTAAGCATATGAAGAAAGTCAGATGTCATACAGATATACATTTTAATAGGCTTTTCTGATTATTGTGAGGATATGATGTACCCTATCCTTAGAGACTGAGAGTAAAAAAATGCACATAATATCTTTGTATCTTTATGAAAATAATTTTGACCTCAGGGACACCCTGAAATGGTCTTGGGACTCTCAGGAGTTGCTGTACTACACTTAGAAAACCACTGAACATACTTTATATCCAACAATATCTGAGTCATGTTTTGTATGAAATATTGTAGGATAACAAAAAGTGAAGTAACAACAATAGCAGAGACCTTGTGAAAAGCTGAAATTTCTTTTCTTCTAAAAGAACATTAACTACATTATGATATAGAATCTTGCAGGACATACCAGCTGTGGATTTGTTGTCTGACAGTTCCCCCAACTGCTAACCACAGGTGCCAAAAGTTGGGTGGTGGTTGTTTTTATTTTTTTTCAGCTTTATTAGGGTATAATTGACAAATAGAGATTATATATATTTAAGGTACACAACACAACTTGATGTTTTGATATATCTATACATCACAAAATGATCACCACAATCGAACTAGTTAACATTCCATCATCTCACATAGTTACCTTTTTTGTATGTGTGGTAAGAATACTTAAGATCCATTATCTTACCAAATTTCAGGTATATAATACAGTATTGTTAACTATAGTCACTACAGGTGGTGGCTGTTCTTCAAAGAGTATTTCTGATGACTAGTGCTATCCTATGATTAGTGATGGATTATAGAAATTGTTATTTGTTCCTTTCTTTCAGCTATGAATTATTTTAGAGTGATAGATGAATATGTGCTAAAATGCCTGAATTTTAATGTGTTTCTTTATTTTTCATGTCATAAAATTAGAGATGGAAGAGACCTCATGAGTTGTGCAGTCCATCACCCTGGCATAATGTCATGGCTCTTTCCAGAAAGGCTTTGTCTGGCTCAGTTCTAAATGAGAAAGCCAATTATACTCCCATTAGTTCCCTTGGGAGACTATTCCATTCACTGATAGATCTCCATTTTGAAATGTTGCCCAACATCAAGCCCATGTTGGTTGAATAGTATTAATCCTTGACTGGATAAGCCCCATGTGGTGATCTCTATGAGAGAACTTCAGCCACGTTACTCCTGTGGTAAATGTTCTTCTAGTAAGCAAGAAATCCATGGTCTATGAGCTGTGCTACCTCACTGGTTATTGAGTGTATTCTGCACACTGGCTTGTAAATTATCTCCTGTTGAATCACCTGATAAAGAATTTATTATATAATTGTTGTAAGATTTCTGCAAGGATGTTCATTGAAAGGGCATTGGGGATTCTAGCATATAGAAAATAGGTGAATGGATGATTTTATTTGATAAGAAAATTTTTACACACCAAAAGTAATGAAGTGTTGCTGAGTTATTCAACATGTTAATCAAACAATAGCCAACTGAATTTTTTTTAGAGTCACCCTAGAAAAATGACTGTTATCTGAATAAGTGAATAAACATTTCAGGCATTTGTAGTAATGATGATGAAATAATTTCATAGACTTTTAAAAGATGGAATATACATTTCTATTTCTACAGAAAGTCAAGATGTAAATCTCCAGGGGCATGCTGTTAAAAAGATAACATTTTTTTGTGTGTCTTGAGGATATTCATACGGCTTATTTAAACATTATTTTCTGAAAGCATAATGTTTGAATTCCCAGTTTCTTTATGCTTAGCTGATTGGGTGACGGCTTGGGAGACATTAAGCTGTCCCCTTTTCCTTGCATTTAAAAGTTTATTTCCATTTATTGTTATAAATCTAGATTATTTTTCTCCACTTTGAAAGGAATTTCAACAAATCTCTTGATGTAGTCCAGTAAACATTCTCATGTAAAGTGATCTCTAGGTTATATCTTAAGAAGCAAATTTATCCCCCTTAAAATATTAACCCCCTTAATAACTTTATGATTTGTTCAAGTTAAGAAGAGGAAAAGCAACAAACCAGAAATAGAATTATGCTTATTTTATTATTCCAGTGCTTAGCACTTGGACAGAATATGTTTTTTTTTTTTAATTAATATAGAAGACTTTTTTTCCCCTTTTTTCTCCTTGCATGACTTCAGTTGGTTTTTGTTGTTGTTGTTGTTTTGCCTTTAAAGGAGACTCTTTGGATGAGTCAGTGGAACAATAATGAAAAACAAGAGGTTGGAAGTTCCCACCCCTCTCTCCCAGACAACATGAGGCAAGGCAAGGGTTCCATAAGATGTTTTAGAAAGAAATCCAGCTCTTGAGATCTCGGTTAAAAGCACAAAACTAAAAATAAAAACAAACAAAAAAAAAGTCAAAGGCTCTTCAGTGGCTGTTACAAGGGATTTTTCTTTACTCAATCTGGATAGGTAAATAATCCATTATTCCTTTAGAAGTAGTGCTGTATCATCTTTAGGATTTGTTTTACAAAGTTTATGGCAAAGTCAATGCCAATACCCAATAACTCCATTATACACCCACATCTATGTTCTTTACCAGGAAATGAATTAACAGAAATATAAGGTAAGATTGCTAAACTTTTAGAGGAATATTCAGATACTCTTTGCTATTTCAAATCATTTTCAACTCTTGGGCATATTCTTAGCTCTAAAAGTTCATTTTGAAAAAAGAAATAAGAAAAGAATAAATTTAGCTATTACCTTAAACTAGTGCGTGTGTGTGGTGTGTACACACTAACTGTTGTTAGTTTCTAAACGTGAAAGACAAAATAATTTTTCTTTTGCAAATGCGAAGTGGGTAGTCTCCAATGATGGCTCAGCATAAACAAACAAACAAACAAACAAAAACTACTAATCATTTCAGACTAATGATTTATAGCTGATCTTAAACCTGTTAGGTCTATGCTATGAAAATTAAGCATACTATTCACCTGAAATTTCTCACCAATTTATACAACATTATGAGAGGTCATTATACCAAATATGATGCTTTAGAAAGCAGTCATTCTGTGATGGGCTCTGGGAATACCAAAATAAACCCAAAAGCTCTTCAGTGGAGCTAAAGTGGGCCACATGCCATGTATGTAATATCATTCCTTCATTCACTCATTCATCAAATATTTGCTTTTTATATACAAGGTGCTGTGCTAGATATTAGAGGAGAGAAAATAAGTTTGGATTATGATTTTCTCTTTTTGAACAGTTATACATGAAACTCATGTAGCTTTTGCCTCCTCTCTTTCTTGATTATGCCAAAGGCTGCAAAGAAATGAATGAGAGTCAAGAAGGTAATGGTGATTCAAAAGCCACCAGTACATTTTGAAAGCATGTTTTTTCAATACAGTGGTGAGGGGACAGATTGAAGGAGGTTAAATAGAGAATGAGTTAAAATAAAGCTGAGTTTGAGGTATGGTCACACAACTTTGATACTTTTTTCTTTTTCTTTTTCTTTCTGAGACTTTTTTCCACAAAAGTAAGAAGAGCGTTTGGCAACAGAATATGACAAGGTCAAGAAAAAGAATTTTGCTTCCCACTAAATGAAGAAGACTTAATATGTGTTCAATCAAAGAGGAGGAAATAAAAACAGTGGAGAAAAATATCTGAAAGGTGCTGTTGGTGGGGATGGTAATAGTGATATATATATATATATATATATATATATATATATATATATATATATGTTGTGACATTAAATGGGTAAACCTAATTTTGGGAGAAAGTAGGCTGAAAGGAATCCAAATGTTTCCCACTACTGGGGGATGCTCTCCTGTGAGTGTGGCACCATCAGTAGGTAGACACCCCATAGGGATGGGGATCTGCAAAGTCCTTACTTCCATCAGAAGTCCAAATATTTGTCCCTTGCTTTGTGTATAGGCTACTGGTTATTCTGTACTGTATCCACACTGTGAGGCTTGGTTTCCAGATACTACACTAACTAGCAAGTTACTGAAATTCTCTATTCCTTGGGGATACTACATGTAAAATGGAGATATTAGTAACAATCTTCATAGGTTGCTGTGATGATGATTAAATGCATTAATATACATAAAACACTTAGGAAAGTTCCTGGCACATAGTAAGTGCTTATTATTATTTTTGAAACTTTACACCCTCTAACTGCGTCATTGGTGTCTTTCCAACAGTCATATCATCAGTAGGTGTATTCAAATGATTTGCCAACATCCTGCGGCCTTTATATTCCAGAGAATGTGGTTTTCAGCAAAATTCTGGTACAGTCCACTCTACCATTCTAAAATAATAATTTGTTAAATGGGGTTCATAATACACTCAAATAATTCCTGCACTTCAACAATTGGCACATGAATTTCCTCTTTGCCAAAGGCTCTATTCTCCCTAAGATGGGTAATTCAGCTTTTATCATAGGTTTTTTTTTTTCTCATTACTAAAATTATTCCTATGATTATATAAAAATGCTTTAAAATCTCCTATCCTTCTGTGCACCTGAAACTATCCCAACATTGTTAATTGGCTATACTCCAATATAAAATAAAAAGTTTTTTAAAAAATCCTATCCTTAAAAGATCATCTTTTGCTACCACATTCCACTCTAGCTATCACCCAATTTCTCTATTTTATTTACAGAAATTCCTTAAAAGAATTATCTATACTCACTGTCTTGAATTCATTTCCCTTTTCCTTTCTTGAATTTGATCCAATAAGACTTTCACCCCTACTGTCCACTGGAACTGCTCTTTTCAAGAATACCTAGGACCTCCCTGTGGTTTAACCCACTAGTGAATTTTGCCTTCCCCTAACTTGACCTATTGGCAGCAGGAGCATTAGCAGCAGCTTATTCCCCTACTCCTACATCAACATTCTCCCCTCAGCTTCCATTTCCTCACAGGCTTCTAGTTTTCCTTCTATTCCTTTAACTTGTTTTCAATCCCCTTTGTTAATTACTTCTCATCATTCCAATATTTAAAGATTGGGATGCCCTAGGGTACAGCCGCCAGAACTCTTCTCTTCTCTAGTTGCACTTATTTCATTGTAAACTCATCTGGTCTCATGACTTTAAGTACTGTTTATACCCTCACAATTCTCAAATTTATATTCTGGACCTGGACTTCTCCCTTGAACTTCAGACTTATCTCTCTAGCTGCCAACTCAACTTTTTCCATTTGATTGTCTAATAGTGATCGCAACTAAACAAACCCTAAACTGAACTCCTGATCTTCCTTGCAAAAGTGGTTCTCTCACTGTGTTTTCTATTAAGTTAATTGTAATTCCCCATTTCTGGGTTCTCAGGCTCATCACTTAACATTCATCCTTGAATTTCAATTTTTTCTCATACCCTCATTTAATCTATCAAAACATTCCGTTGTCTCTACCTTCAAAATACAGAATTTTATCATCACTTCCCATTTATCATCACCTCCACCACTACCATCCCAGTCCAGCCATTATTCCCTCTCTGGATTATTGCAATGCATCTTGACTGCTTTCCTGGATAACATACTTGCCTACTGTGCTATACTCTATCAGAAGTAGTGCTGTTACATTACTCTAAGTAAAAATCAAAGTCCTCATCAAGTACTTAGTTCAGGCTCAAAACATTGCATGGCACTTAAATGGCAAAGCAGAAGATCCAATAACATAACTCTTTCCCCTCTTCAGTTTTTATGCCATGTCACTTCACTTAAGCTTAAGAGAGATACTTCATAGCTGTTACAAACTCCTCTGCTACAACATCTCAGCCTTTGGCAATGCTGATGGGGTGAGATTAAAAGAAAAAGGTAAACAAGAGAGACTGCAATAAGTCTAGGCAATAGGATAACATAATTAACGGTTAATGAGAAAACATTCTCGTGCTTACGCTCTCAAGACATAGTCTAAAACAAGCTGATTGCTGCCTAAAGGCCACTTAGGCATGTTTCTTTCATGTTCTCTTACGCAGTTTTGGTAGTTAACACACTGGCCCTTAAAAAGAGCATCTGTTAGATGCAATTATTGTTTTTAGGTATACTCAAATTGTATTAAGTTTACCCCAACAAATTTGATTTGTAAGTATTTTCTCACCCAGGAATTTTCAAGCCCTTTTCTGTAGTGATGGAAGAAAGACAGGAGGCAGATGGCTGAAAACACACAATCTGAAGTAGGGCTGCTGAGGGCACACAAGCCTGAAACAGAAACAGACTATTTGTTAACATTCCATAAGAATGCTGGGAAATGATTGTGATTGTTTTCTGTAAATATAGAAGACCCTCTCTTCCATTTATCTCCCCAAAATAATTTTGTACAAACCATTTTCTTCTTAAATCTGGCATACTCTAAACTTACATTGGGAGTAATTCAACAGAGATTTTAAAAAAACTGTGCTGGGCTATTGTGTCTGAAAATGTGTATAATGCTATTGATGATAACACCTTTTGTCCAAGGATCTCAAATGATAAAGGAGACAACAAAACTCGTCTTTACCAGGCACACACTCTGCCAAATATGAGACTAGAAGACTTGAAAACATTAACTCTTTCTGTCCAGGCTCAGTGGATGTTCACACCTGGTGACACTCCTTCTGAGTTTCTCCCATTCATCTCTTTCCCATTCTCAGCAGTGACTTCAGAACTTTTCTACTCTGCTCAGACTTCTGACCTTGTCACCTTTCCCTACTCTTGGGAAATGACTTTGCCTTCAACGGTACCTAGAAAACAGAAGTCATAAAAGGGAACTGTCTCAGTTTTCTTCCACCAAACTAACTAACTTGAGCTCACTCAACTCTCCTTTTCCTATTTTTATTCTTTTCAGACATTAATACTCTCCAATTGCTACTTGATTGGAAAACATCAACATTAAAACATGCTCAAGGAATCTTTCACCTTAAAACAACAAATGAACAGGTAGATAATCAAAACCTCCGATCTCTCGTCTATATCTTTTTACTTCCCTCCAGAGCCAAACTTTCTACTCACAGTCTCCACGCCTTCACTTCCTTCCTTGTGGCCACGACTTTGCTTTCCCCAAGGTCTCCCTCCTTTGATCTCCTAATTGCTAAATCCAGTGGACTCTTCCCTGTCCCTAGGTTCCTTGACTTCTCAGTGTCGTTTGACCTGTCTTCTTAAAGAGTTCTCTTGCCTAGAGTTTTGTAACTATACATTCTCCTGATTTTCCTGTGGACATCTTTTCTCATTCTCCCTTGTGGGACACTTTTTCTCTGTCTGCTTTAATGCTGCATTAATATTTCTTGGGGTTCTTGCCCAGAGCTTCTCTTTTCACTGTGTGTATTCCCTGGAAATCTCACTTCAGTAAATGAATTTATAATATTGTTATAAATATTTTGCCTTTTGTTACCATAAAAAATTATGTTCAGGGAGGCTGACTCTCCGGTACATTTTGTGAATGTTTCTGGAAGCCTTATTTGTAGTAGGTAGAATTAATATCCCTTTCTGATTATGAGAACAAAAGTAGCATTTTCTTGGATGAGTTCTGGTTTGGAGGACTCTTTTAGATTTGTCCAAGTCACTTCTCTTTAGGCCTTACTTCAGCTTCACATCTCCTCTTTCCTTGGGACAGGTTTAGCATGAATGATTCAGCACTTTACAACACTCTTGCACTCTCTGTGTAGATTACAGCAACAAGTAGGTTTCCAGCCATACAACATGGCAGACAACTTGTCTTGATGGATTTTCAGAAGCATGAACTGAGGTTCTCTTTAAGGAGATCATACTCAGGTTTGACATAATATACATGAGAACCTCATGTGGTCAGAAGAGATGGGATGGGGTGTGTGGACAGTGGGTTAATAGTTTGAAATGAGTTGTAACTTAACCTATAGGCACAAATACATAAACTGGGTCTGAATCTTGAAAGATGAACTTCTTGATCTTACATATTGATAATTGTTTTGTAATACTACTACTAAATTAGCAACATTCATTAGCGGCCCTCCATATATCCACCTAGTATGAAGAACTTCGATTGGTTTTACTCAGTATAGAACTCACTCATGAGATTGAGTTTCCCTTTTGCAAAACCTTTTCACAAGGGACCCCTTGATATGGATTAAAAAACTATTGAAATAGAAATAAATGACCTTTTGAGCACATCATAAACACATAGATCAGGTCTTCCATATACAGGCTTACCTTTTTCACACATTAGCACATGTTCTTCACACATTGTACATCTCTTATTCAGAATCTTGGCCACCACTCAACTCCTCTCACCTGCCTTAAACTCCACAAATATATGTTTTATATTTTTATGTACAGTATATACATTTAGGCAAGCCAATATCCCCCTTTCAAAGAGATTTATTCACTTGGGAGAGGTTTACCTTCCATTCACTGTGTGTGCATAACTCAAATGAAAGCTAAGTTGGGTTATGTTTTTATGTCTTGGGAAGAATAAACTTCTTAAATGCTTTACAAGGCTTTTATACTGGCACAGGGACAGGACCACCTTGTGTACTCCAAGTCTCTAAAATATGAAATCATTGACTCATTTTGGTTTCTGAAGGCCTTGTTTTTAAGAGCAAAGAAAGGTAATCTCAGTATTGTGATGTACTACGTGCCTCAGTATAGTCAAGGTAATGAGCATGTTTGAAATGGAGGTCACCAGTAACAAGAAGAGCTTTAAATTGGGGGAAAAAATGTCTAGTTTGGAGCCAAAAGCTGTTGTCTTGTTAGGAGTCAACACCATCTATTGTTTCAAAACAATGTTCAAAATGGTAATATGTGAGGGAAGTAGCTAAATTTTGTAAAAAATGAAGTTGAAAGTGCCTCTGTCATGTAGCAAGTGAACCTGAGATGAAAAGGCACACTGGGGTGGAGAGAAAAGTAAGTTTTCCACATGGCTGTACATATTTTTAATAAATAAACTAAGATAATTTATTCTTCCTGTGTTCCAGTAGCCACCTCTCTGCCACCTTGCAGTTCAATCTACAGAGGCTCTGTGACATATTATTTTTATCTTTGTAGTGCAAACATATAGTAGCACAAGGCACCAATAGAAATGCAAAATCACAGCTTTTCTAATCCAGATACTTAAAGTTTAAAAGTGTCTGGAGCTTGCTTTTCTTAGAGACACACTATACTTTATGGCCAGCAGCAGGAGGCATTACCGCATCAGAGCCAGGAGAGGCTGTAGGTCTTCTGACCGCTTAGATGTCCCTTCCATTTGAGCCAAATAATTCCTCCTGAAGCCACTTTTTCTATCAGCATCACATATGTCTGCACAAGGAGAGAGGGGTAAGTCTCGCATTAGTTGGTAAATTGGTAAATTTACTCCCTCTTATTTTACATCTGAACCTAGGCTAAACAGGCTCAAGTCCTTTGCTGTTTTGAAAATGGTATAAGCGGGTTTATAAGACATCCATATAACCTATATATTTGGGTCAAACAGATCAATAGAGTAGAGGGATAGAAAGGAAAAACAAAAAAAAATTATCATTCAAGCTGTTATTTTCAACAACCAGAAGAGTCAAACCTCAGTATCCAGTAATCCTATGTAAACAGGTCCATGGAGTTTTCAACTTTGACCTGGAATCTGCCACTCTAAGGAGAAGGGGCTCATGTAACATTCTTACAGGTCAGCCAAGCACTGCTCCACGTCACTCAGAGACACCCTATTGTGCACTGCTTCGTTCAAGTCCACCTTGCCCAGATATACAAATAGCATTTTTCATTGCATAACTATCACCACAGCCCCAAGCAAATTAACCTTGCATACGGCGCTGTCTATGGCTATGAAGCCTATTTTTTACAGACTGTGGTAGGCACCCAGGGAAAATGAGGAAAAATTAGTTTATTTTACTTACTGCCAAGATTGGAACATACTCTTTTTTTTAATGACATAAGTGTATATACCATGATTCTTGGCTACATGAACATTAAATTCCTTTTAAATTATGCTATCTATGTATTCATGTTGGGGCATAGCTCAAAATATTTGGATTTACACATGATGTACAAAGGGGAGCTTTTTACACAAAGAAATACTCTAATTATATACAATGCTTGTCTCAGATAGGTGGCAGGAAAGGCGGTGAAAAGAAGCTATTGCTTGCTTTCTCAGGATTTATTATACCCATTGGTCTATTTCATCGTGAAATGTCTTTGTGCCCAGAACATTAGGGTTAAGAAAAAAATACATATTTCAAAGTGTGTATGTCAGCTAGTGAAAGGGCATCCTCTACCAAATAAGTCTTAGATCAAAACCATCATGCAGCCTCTTGTAGGTGGCAGGCTCATAGAACTGTACTTTTCAGCTGGGCAGAAGGGTGTCTATTCCTCTAAAACAACCCTTAGTCCAAGTGACTGGGCCTATAGGGATGGATTCAGACTGCCAAGTTCCCATCTTGCACTTGGCTTTGTCATTTTTGTCTTCCTCTTGTTGACTTTCACTCAGCAAGGAACTTTAGATTCAGATTTGCCCCTGCAAGGATTTGTTGACACATTTTTGCTACTCTCATGTCTTCCCTTGGCCACACTCTGCAATACTCTTACTGTAGGAACTAAGTCTTGCTCATTCTTATCTCTGGTTTTTGGTCTGGTACTTCGGTAATGTAACAAATATTTATGTAGTTTCTATTATATACTAGGTAATAAATGCTGAGGATACAATGATGAACAAGACATAGTCTCTATTTAATGGAAATGATTGTCTGGTGGGGGTTACAGGTAACTACACAGGCAATTATAATACAGTGTCATAAGTGACATGAGAAGAAACAATTTGTTTTTTTGCCAGCAGAGAAAGCAGACACCTAGTCAGTAATGGGGGCATTAGTCGGGGGTATAAGCAAGGGAATCTTCCTAGAGAAAGTGGCGTGACCTTTATGTCTAAATAATAGGCTAGAGCCTGGACACAGCCTACATCTGTTATACCTTATGCAAAAGAACTTTTTATGGCCTCGTGAATCCAACTTGCCATTTACCATACTAGTTCATTCTCAAAGTATTCATTCTCAAACTTCCGCTCCTTCTCTCCCTCAGTCCTAAGATAGGGCACTTAGTTTATTGAATTGCCCATAACTTTACCTTGTGAACAATGGCTCATGTAACACAGAGGAGACTGCCATTGTGAGGCTCACAACAGTGGCCAGTAGGGTATTTGGGCAAAGCACCAACAACATCTCCTAAACTGCAGTTGCCCCTTCCTCATTCATAATATAATTGATATGTGTCTTCTTTATCTTTCTCTTTTACTTAAATATTGAATCCCAGGTTTTCCTGATTTATGTTCACAGCAAAATTGAGAGAAACATACAGAGGTTCTCCATATACCCTCTGTCTCTACACATGCATAGCCTCCCCGATGATCAACATCACTCACCAGAGTAGTACATTTGTTACAATTATTGAACCTTCATTGAAAAATCATAATTGCCCGAACTCTGTAGTTTACATTAGGGTTCACACTTGGTGGTGTAAATTCTATGGGTTTGGGCAAATTTATAGTGACATGTATCCATCACTATAATATCACACAGAGTGTTTTCACTTCCCTAAAAATCCTCTGTACTCCATCTGTTCACCTGTCTCCCAACTCTGACACCTGGCAACAGACCTTTTCTTGCCTCTAGAGTTTTGACTTTTCTAAAATGTCCTAGAGTTGGAGTCATACAGTATGTAGCCTGTTCAGATTGGCTTCTTTCCCTTAGCAAATAAGTTTCCTCTATGTCTTTTCATGGCTTGATAGCTCATTTCCTTTTAGCACTGAATAATATTCCACTGTTTGGATGTACCACAGTTTATCCATTCACCTACTGAAAGACATTTTGATTGCCTCCAAATTTTGGCAATTATGAATAGAACTGCTTTAAACATTTTTGTGCAGGTTTTTGTGGTCATAAGTTTTTAACTCCTTTGGGTAAATACCAAGGAGCACTACTGCTGGATTATATGGGAAGACTATGTTGATTTTTATAAGAACCATCAAACTGTCTTCCAAAATGGCTGTACCAATTTACATTCCTACCAACAATGTATGAGAGTTCCTATTGCTCCACATACTCTTCAGTATTTGATGTTGTCAGCGTTCTAGATTTGGGCCATCCTAACAGGTATGTAGAGGCATCTCATTGTTGTTTTAATTTACATTTCACTGATGACATATGATGTAGATTATCTTTTCATAAATTTATTTGCAACCTGTATATCTGCTTTTGTAGTTCATTATTATTTTTTTTCCAAACAACCAGTTTTGGTTTTTGTTGATTCTCTCTATATTATCTTTATTTTCTGTTTTAGTTTAATAGTTTTTTTTCCTCTGTTTATTATATCTTTAATTCTACTTTCTTAGGGTTTATTTTATTCTTTTTTCCTCTAACTTCCTTCTAAAATTAGACCATTAAATCATTAATTTTTATTCATTTTTTAATACAACAATGCTATAAATCTCCACTGAACATTGCTTTTAATGTTTGCTATCTGCTGGTTATGTTCTAGGCTGTCTGCCTGTGTTTTTTGCTACAGGAGGAAACACAGGTAGAAGGGTGTACTTGTCTGGCACAGGCTTTGACTCTAGCTGCTGGTTCTCTGTTGCTTTAGTCACTGATTTTTCTTCAACTTTTATTCTGAATTGCTTGTCTAGCTTTGATTTATCAAAACCTCCATGTTTGAGGGCTTCCTTTGCTTTAGATTTCTTATCTCTTTTGAGTTACCCCTTCATCCAAGGTGGACTAATAGTCAAGAGCTCAGAGTTCTAGTCTTACCTCTGCTCAGTATAATGGTCTTAGGTCTAGATATGATTGTATTAGTTTTCTACTACTGGTGTAATAAATTTCCACAAACTTAGCAGCTTAAAACAACACAAATTTATTATTTTATAGTTCTGTATGTCAGAAGTCTGACTTCTTACTGGTCTTACTGGGCTAATATCAAGGTGTTAACAGGGCTGCATTCCTTTCAGGAGGCTCTTGGAGAGGATCCAACTCCATGCTCTTTTAAGTTGTTGGCAGAATTCAGTTCCTTATGGTTGTAGGACAGAGATCCCATTTTGTTGCTGGCTGTTAGCTGAGAATGACCCCACACATTTAGAGGCTACTTGCATTCCTTGAGTTGTGGTCCCCTTTTACCCGTCTTTAATAACAACAACTGTGGGTTTAATTCCTCCCATGCTTTTAATTTCTCCTGTTTCCTCTTCTGTTTCATCTCTCTAACCCTCTACTTTTAAGATTCTTCACTTTTAAAGGGCTCAAATGACTAGATTGGACTCACCTGGAAAATCCAGAAAAATTTTCCCAGTTCAAAATCTGTAACCTTTATCACATCTGCAGAATCCCTTTTGCCATATAAGGTAAATTCACAGGTTTTGGGGCTTAGAGCCCGAAGTCAAGGGAGGAAATCATTCTGCCTATCACAATGATTTTTGCCTCTCTCTGCTTCAAATTTTTCATCTGTGCAATGGAACTAATGTCTCTCACTTATATTGTTGGGAAGGTCCACTTACTGACTTGTAGTGAGGATCAATTGATGAGGTATATATAATCTGTATACTTGAAAGTAATATGCAAATTTGAGATACAAATAAAATTGTTAATAACATACTTGCTGGACATTGGGTCATATTTGACAGTGAGTCTCCAGTGACTAGCAAAGGACCTAACTCTCAATAACAGTTTGCTGAGTGACAGCATCAATAATTATCACTATAATTTTCCTTCACTGGAGCAGGTCTCACTTTTGTGGGACTTTAAGGTTATATAATGTTTAGTGCCCTCTTTAAGAAATAGAATATAAAGTTATAAATGTAAAATTAGGTACAGGCCTTGGGAGAGCCTATGCACATGAGGAGCGCTGAGATTTAATTTTCATTAGTTTTCCCCCAAATCTGCTTCTTATATTTACTGTTGTTCCTTTTTCCTTTCTTGTCCCACACTTCACCAGTGATTTGCACCTATACTTCATTCTAGCTTTTTCTTTTTTTGGTGTTTTTATCCTGACTTAAAACCTCACTCCATTGATTTTCTCACTGTTTATGGCTTAGTGTGACAGTAGTTATGTAAGAAATGAATATACAATTAATGTATTTAGCATGTATTTGTTGAGTGCCCTCAACATGCCAGCAATGGGCTAGGAGCTGTGGGCACTATGATGACACCATATGTCACATTTCATAAGTTTCCAGGTTCCAAATGAGCAAAAGATAAATCCTGAGAATAGAGGGTCCCAGTCAGGGGATTTACCTAAAGTAGCCTGAGGAAAACTAGTTTGAACAAAATTAGAACTGCTGTAAAGAAGCTATGACTCAAAACTCAACTGTTAGAAGTATAAGCAAAAATGGACAAGAAGAGCATATTTAAAAGCCTAGAGAGTTGGAAGCAAGACAGACCTTGTCATGTGAGGAGACAGTACAGGAGCCCAAGTCAGAATTGAGGTGCTGAGGGGTCAGGACATGAGGTGAATCTAGACCACACTGTATGTAGGAGGCAGCACCTGAAAAGCACTTCACAGGGCAACATGCTTATTCTGAAGTTGCTCTGTATCAATTTACCTTGAAATCTTCATTTGACATCAAAATCTCTTTCCAGAGTTTTATTTCATCAGTCTTTTCACTTCGAGTGTTGACAAACTTATTAATCTCTCATAGACGTTGTGATGTTTGACACATATTACATTACTAGGATAAACGGAATTATTAATAGAAATTTCAGGGAACTTGAAATCTACTGGGAAATATATTTAAAATGAAGAGACAGGATTATTTTATTCTATGGAAAGCGTTTTAATAAAGTCACAAGAAGCATGCACGACATAACCTTGGCTGTATCTAACACCACACATTTTATGCTTAGTCTATGTTGGCACACAATATGCACTTGTTTATTAATAATTGGGTGGGATTTTATGTATTTCAGGCATTTTCACATGTTTTAAAACTCTCAGAGTTAAGGAAGGTGGCATTCCTTATTTTTCTTGGGGTTTGTTCTCCCCATCATTGACTTATTCTCTAAAGTCCTTATACTGTCTACTTTGTTCCAGAAGCTGTACTATGTGCTGAGGATGCTAATACAAGGAGATAAAAATCCCTGCCTTAGAGATGTCTCTAGCCCAATTGGGGAAAAGACCATCAAATAGAGGAATGTTCCATGCCTGGTGAAACAGACCACAGAGAAGGAAGGGCCCGCCTGCTAGAGAGTCAGGAGAAAATTTCTGAAGTCTGACATTTTGGTGTTATGTCCTGAAAGATGAGTGGGCATTTGTCAGGCAGATAGAGTTAGTGAAAAGGATCATTATTTAATCAAGGTAAAGGGGGAATGGGGTTGGGGGGCAACCATGTGAAACGGCATACAGATGAACATTTTCAAGTAGTTTAGGTGTTTGGTAGGACAGGGTGGCTGTGGAACAGGCTATAAGGTTACAAAGCCTAAGACCTTGCCATTGAACCAGATCTCTTGACACTGGGTTCAACTCTTTCCTCTTCTGCCACTGGACTGCTTCCTAACTGGCTCATTTGTCACTATGCCCCTTGATCCTTAGTGTCTGGCATATCAAAGGCACTCAAATACTGATATGGAAGGGTAAAAACCTGAGCGGATGAATACTACACTGCTTCTGAACTTCCCTGAAGTTTCTTTTTCTACTTTAGGGCACTGTGGACAGATCCATTCTATTTTTCTCTCTTATTGTGCTGTCTCTTTTCTACTCTCTTTCATGCTCTCTCTTACAAACACACACGCACACACACACACACACACACACACACACACACACACACACTGGTTACCCAACAGTGTCCATTCTGAGTATCAAATTGTTTATACTTCTCAAGTGTAACTACATTCAGGAACTTTGAGCCCAGTTAGCTGACACTCTCATAAAAAACTGTGGATGTGTGGGCTGGAGAAAATTTGAATAGAACATGCTAGTTACAACTTTTAACAGGTTAAAATCACCCATAATAATTTTGACTATATTTCAATAATCATATCTTTTCTGATTTGCCTCAACTAAAGTAGAAATGCTGAGGAAGAAGCATAGTATCTCCTCTTTGGAGTCCTTTTCTTAGAGCTATTTTTCCACTTGGTCAAAGAAAGACGAAGAAGAAATATCTACAAATCAGATCTAATAATTGTCCCTTTGACTGCATTGACTTTGATTAAAAACAGAGAACTGTATTTAAGAAAACATGAAATAATATCTTTCTTTGTAATTTTTCTGGTTGTGATTCATTTAATCCAATACTAAATTGGAAAAACCAGCTGGTTTTTCAGTAAGTTGTTTTAGCTACCATAAGGAACAATCCAATGTTTAAAATCTATACATTCTTTGTATAGAAAGGAGACACTCTGAATAACATTTGATAAAACATTTTGTGTGCAGATTTGAATAAGTTTGATGGTTGTTTTCTCCCTTCACTCTACCTTTGTGTGTGTTTTTTTTTTTTAATCTGACTTCTCCTGTAGCAAACCTTTCTTCAGGTCTTGTTCAGCCTTCCTGCAGTCATATTTTACTGTTTTATATCTCATTCCCTCAGAGTTTTGCTCTCAGTGGAGTGATGAAATTCAATCTGTAAACCAAATCATGTTACCGGGTGGAAGCATGTAAACATGTAAGCTGTCCATCTGAAAACCCAGAGTCACGGCATTCACAGTAGGAATTTTAAGTTCTACTTAAACAGAGAGAAGTACATTTTCTGTTTGTCTGTAGAGAAAGTCCTTGTTTCCAGCTGATGCATGGATCAAAAGAAAAGAAGCTGACTATGGCTTCCAGTTTTAGGGACAGATGGAGATACATGGACCACTTTCAGATTGTAGACCTTGGAATTAAGTGTCCTCTTCTGTACCCTGATGAGTGGAAATTTTTCTTTCTCTGGAAGACACATTAGACCTCAGAAAATACCTGTGACCCTGCGGCATTGCCATATTTCCAATGACATTTTAACTTATACAGACCACCTAAAAAGATTCTTTTACAATGATCTTTCCAGCTGCTTCAGCTGCACAAAAAATAGATGAATCACGCTACTAACAATGGTATTTTCTTATCAGTATGGATTGAGTGGGAAGGGTGGAGGGAGGTGGCAATGAAAAAAGAAACTTGATTGCTTCTGTTTGAACTATCTGATTAAAACAACACCAACAATAACAACACCGACAAAGAGGAAAATATACTCTACCACAAAAAAACACAACAATTTTCACTTTGGATGGACTATTTCCTTTGAAATGGAAAGAAAAAAATGTCCCTAGCACAAGATGTATCCAACCTATAATTTCTGATTACTCAGAAATTCACAGAAAGTAAATCCAGATAGGATTAAGAAAGCCCCCAGGGACGAACAAGTGGGAGAATATTTATTTGTTTGTACCAAATAGTTGACTGAATAATGAATAACTATTAGCTTAAATTGCAATAAACACAGTTATTTAATTGAGATCTAACAGTTGCATTTTTCTTGTTTTCTCCTAAGAAGCCTCTGAATGGCATCTTCAGAGTATCTCATAAAAAGGATGACTATGATCTTTACATCTGAATAGCAGATTTGATTTTCAGCAATTTTCTGATCCTCCCTTTTGTTCTCTAAGGTGACGCTTTTTAGAAGATAAGAACAGACACTCACAAAATTATTTTCCCCTGTTTGGACAAGATTAAAAGTTTTCTTTATCTAGAAATATTTAAGTCTTTTATAGCAAAGAGATATTTTTAGAAACAGAAGACCAGGTTCTAACCCAGAATTAAGTTCCCCAGTAACTGATTATCCTCACCCTCCCCTCCACCCGTACCCTTTGGGAGTGAATATGTTGATATTAAGGTTTATCAAGTTATATCAATTGACACATTTAACCTTTTTTCTTATTATGCTTATTTTTTTTCTAGGATATCCTATTAGAGGATAAATTTTTAGTCAGAAAACCACCCTGGACTTTTAGGAAGCAATTCTTTAAAAAAGGAAGGTTGGACGGGACCTTCTGGAATTGAAATTTTTTTATCTATACAAGAGTAGGAAAGCAAGAGGACCTATTTGGAGAGAAATGGAATAGAAAGGGGATATTTGTGAATAGAGCTTAGGATATTAGCTTTATGGAGAGTAAGGACAGAATCTGTAGAAAGGGTTGTGATTATATCTTTATGTTTCCAGATGTATCTAGGTTAATAATTTACAATAGTAATCTGGAATATTTTTTTCCCTAAATTATTCTCTCTTCCTTCCATCCAGCCCAGGGAAGAGGTATGAAAATGTAGAAAGTAGAAATAGTGTGCTAATCTTTGGGACTTTTTACTTGTTAGTTTATCTGTTTGATTTTCAAACACCCCATAGAAGAGACAGAAATGGAAGCTTGGACAAACTGTCTTAACCAGAAGCAGCAGGTAGAGCTGGACTCAGTCCCTTAAAACTATAGAGAAGTGTCTTAGCCTGGAAGGAGAAAACAAGATAGCATGTACAGGCCCCTATGAAGTAGGGATTGGGGCCTCAGTCATCAACAGGAATGGTGAGCAGGGACAAAATCTCTGAGAGGAAATGGCTATGTGAGGTATTTGGGAAAGTGGAATTCATACATAAGCTCAGACAAGAGTTCCATGTCCCAATGTACCTGAAATCATGAGTGAGCCAGCAGTCTAGAAGTGGTCATGTGCATTAGAGCTGAGGGTGTCTCAGTGGCTCTCTATATGGATGAAGCCTGAAGATCAGAAAGGTCCCACTCCTGAATCCCAGGGTACTCACCAAGACCCCAAAAGGAGACAGCAAATTATGAGTGGGACTAAGCTTCAGTTTCCCACCACCTCCGTGGTAAAGGTGAGTCTCAAAATAAAAATTAAGTTGAGTTTTATAATGCATAGGACTGTCTATTTCTTGCTCAAATTGAACTTGTGGCTGAGCTTCACACTTGTTAATAGGATCAAAAAAAAACAAGAACTTTAATATTGCCGTGATGATACAGGAAGTAGGGTTGAGAAGGGAAAACAGGAAAGGAAAAAAGGTTGGTACCCATATTATGTGGCAGGTACCTGAACCATCCTCTCCTGGTGCTCTGGGGCCAGCAAACACCATGAGCTGGTTGTGTAGGAGACTGAAAGGATAGTGCACTCATTGCTTCAATCAGTATTGGAAGGCTAAGTGTAGCCCTGAGGATACAAGATCAGTGCAATTCATTGAAAGTCAGCTGGATGGCGTTTAGACCAGTGAGACAATCACAGCATAAGACCAGCATTGACTAGTGGACTGTGTGGGGCCAGGTTTAATAATCCACTGTGCTGCAGCAGGATTCAAAGGAAATAGTTACTTCAGACACCGAATTTCTGTACCCTTGGGTGTGAAAGTCTGTAAAATCTTCTTTTCAGTTTGTTTAAACTGCCATGATTATGAACAAACCAGGGGGATGAGAAGCACCAAGAGGAAGAACCTGGGCTTCTTTTTTTAAGACAGGTAATGCTTGAGCTATTGATTGGAAATATAGACATGTTCTCATCTGCACTCTGATTTTGTGAAGCAATTCATATAGAAATAATCCATATAAAGTGTCTCCAGATAAATGTTTCGCACTGCAGTACTTATTCTCTGAATGTCAGAGGATTTATTTGGGTCAGTTGGTCTTCAAGTATTTCATATAACAGATATAAATTGAGTTCGTTTCGCTGTTGTTTGGTTTCTTGAGCCAAGTAGAAGATTCTGGGTTAAGAGTACTAGGTTGGAGTCTGGGCTTCAAATTTTAGAAGTCAGATAATCTTGGGCATGACGTTTCTGACTGTTTCCTTATTTGTAAAATAGAGATGATAGCACTGCATGGTCATGTAGAGGGGAAAAATGAGTACAGGTTGACATTTTGATATCCAAGGAAGTATAATGGAAGTACAGAGGAGGGATCATTAATTCTTCCCCAGGGATGGAATTAGAGTAACTGACAACTGACCTTGGGATTAAAGGTTGAGTAGAATTTCGCTGGCAACCACAACCACAACCACAACCACAACAACAAAAAGAGGCAGTCCCAACACAAATAACAGTTTAAGCACAGCAATAGAGATATAAGTGAGACGGTGTTCTATGTCCACTAAAATAGTCCTGACCAGTGCTCAACCATATGTCCTTGGCATTCACCAATCTAGTAACATGCATTCTACTGGAAGCACTTATAACTGTGCCAAGGGCATTCTATCTATTCATGCATGTGACAGGCTAAAAATGTTAGAGTGAATGCATCCAGGAGCAGATACCCCTTGGAAGCAAGTGGGGTTGGGCATTAGATAACAGGGAGGGGTGTTTCTCACTGTATCCCAGGATTCTCCAGTGAGATTGAAGCTTAGTTGTCCTATTCCAAAACCTGGTTGATAATGCATACCTTATTGGTTCTCTTTTTTCCCCTGTCTCCCTTTCCTGAATGTTTATGGTCCTTTCTGGGGACATCTCCCAAATAATAAAGCAATTGCGCACAAATCATGTTTCTGGATCTGCTTCTGGGGAAATCAACTTAAGACAGAGACACTAGTTTGAAATATAGGGCATATGGAAAGGGTAGGAAGGAGCTAATGAGGAAGCTGTTGTTTGGAGACATATAGTGAAATCCAGTAGAACATGGTAAGTATTTGGCTAATATGGAAAATAAGAAGCCTTTGAAAGCCTAAGCAGAGGGGAAGCTGAGAAGAAAGCAGAAGCAACATTTCATATCCACTTTTTAAAAGACATTTTTAGAGCAGTTTTAATTCACAACAAAATTGAGAGGACTGTACAGAGAATTTCCATATACCCTCTGCCACCACACATGCAAAGCCTCTGCCGTTGTCAGTGTCACTCATCAGAATGATACATTTATTACCAAGAATGAATCTACACTGACACATCATAATCGCCCCAAATCCGTAAATTACATTTGAGTTCATTCTTGATCTTGTATATTCTATGAGTTTGGACAAATGTAAAATGACATATATCCATCATTACATATCATACAGAGTGCTAAAAATGCCCTAAAATCCTCTGTGCTCTGCCTATTTACCCCTCCACGTCAACCGCTGGCAACCACTGAGTTTTTAATTGTCTCCATAGTTTTGCCTTTTCCAGAATGTTCTATAGTTAGAATACACAGCATGTAGCCTTTTCAGACTGGCTTCTTTTACTTAGTAATATGCATATAAGATTCCCCTATGCTTTTTCGTGACTTGATAACTCATTTCTTCTTAGGGCTTAATAATACTCCGTTGTCTGGATACACCCCAGTTTATTTATCCTTCACCTACTGAAGGACATCTTGGCTGTTTCCAAGTTTTGGCAATTATAAACAGAGCTGCTATAAACACCTGTGTGCAGGTTTTTGTGTGGACATAAGTTTTCAACTCCTTTGGGCAAATACCAAAAAGTGTGATTGTAAGAGTATGTTTGGTTTTATCAGAGGTTGTCAAACTGTGTTCCAGAATGGCTGTACCATTCCTCATCAGCAATTTTTGAGTGTTTCTATTATTGCACATCCTCACTAACATTTGGTATCATCATTGTTTTAGATTTTGGCTATTTTGATAGATATCTAGTGGTATCTTATTGTTTTAATTTGCATTTCCCTGATGACATGTAATATGGATCATCTTTTCTAATGCTTATTTGACATATGTATATCTTCTTTGGTTAGATGTCTGTTAGGATCTTTGGACTATTTTTTGGTCAGGTTTTCTGTTTTGTTTTGTTTTCTTATTGTTGTGTTTTAATAGTTCTTTATATACTTTGGAAAATAGTTTTTTTACCAGATGTGTCTTTTGAAAATATTTTCTTCCACTCTGTGGCTGGTTTCTCATTCTCTTGACATCGTCTTTCACAGAGCAGATATTTTCAATCCTAATGAATTCCAGCTTACCAGTTATCTTTTTCATGAGTTGCGTCTTTGGTGTTGTATTGAAAAATACCATACCCAAGGCTATTCTTGATTTTCTCCTATATTATATTCTAGGAATTTAATGGGTTTTCATTTTAAATTTATGTCTGTGACCCATTTAATTTAATTTTGTGAAGGACATAAAGTCTATGTCTAGATTTATCACTATTATCATTATTATTACTATTACTGGTTGTGGATATCCAGCTGTTCCAGTACCACTTGCTGAAGAGACTATCTTTTCTCCGTTGTATTGCCTCTGCTCCTTTGTCAAAGATCAGTTGACTATATTTGTGGGAGCATATTTCTGGGCTCTTTATTGTGTTCCACTGATTTATTTGAACATTTTTTTTTCCAATATCCACTGTCCTGATTACTGTAGCTCTATAGTAAGCCTTAAAATACAGTAGGATTAGTCCTCCAAATTTGTTCTTTTCCTTCAATACTATATTGGGTATTCTGTGTTTTTTTCCTCTTCATATAAATATTAGAATCATTTTGTTGATATCCTCAAGGTAACTTACTGGGATTTTGGTTGGGATTACATTGAATCTATAGATCAAGTTGGGAAGAACTCTTATCTTAGCAATATTGAATCATCCTGTCCATGAACATAGAATATCTCTCCTTTTACTTAGTGCTTCTTTGAGTTCAGTTATCAGAATTTTGTGGTTTTATTCATATTAATCATGTACATATTTTGTTAGATTTATATCTATGTATTTCATTCATTTTGGGTGCTAATGTAAATGGTATTGTGTTTTTCTTTTCTATTGGTATAGTGTTTTTAATTTCAAATGGTATATAGAAAAGTAAGCGGCTCAATATTAAAAAAAAAACAAACAACCCAATCAAAAATTGGGCAGAAAACCTAAACAGACATTTCCCAAAGAAGACATACAGATAGCCAAGAAGCACATGAGAAGCTGGTCAACATCATTAATTATTACAGAAATGCAAATCAAAACTACAATGAGGTATCACCTCACACCAGTTAGAATGGGCATCATCAGAAAATCTACAAACAACAAATGCTGGAGGGGTTGTGGAGAAAAGGGAACCCTCTTGCACTGTTGGTGGGAATGTAAATTGATACAGCCACTGTGGAGAACAGTATGGAGGTTCCTTAAAACACTAAAAATAGAATTACCATATGACCTAGCAATCCCACTACTAGGCATATACCCAAAGAAAACCATAATTCAAACAGACACATGCACCTCAATGTTCATTGCAGCCCTATTTATAATAACCATGTCATGGAAGCAACCTAAATGCCCATCGACAGGTGAATGGATAAAGAAGATGTGGTACATATATACAATGGAATATTACTCAGCCACAAAATGGAATGAAATTGGGTCATTTGTAGAGATGTGGATGGACTTAGAGACTGTCATACAGAATGAATTAAGTCAGAAAGAGAAAAAACAAATATCATATATTAATGCATATATATGGAACCTAGAAAAATGTTACAGATGAACTAGTTTTCAGAGCAGAAATAGAGACACAGATGTAGAGAACAAACGTATGGACACCAAGGGGGGAAAGTGGCGGGGGTGGGTGGTGTGATGAATTGAGAGATTGGGATTGACATGTATACACTAATATGTATAAAATGGATAACTAATAAGAAGCTGCTGTATAAACCAATAAATAAAATACAATTCAAAAATTAAAGAAAAAGAAAGAAAATTGACCTATATTAATTTTGCATTATGCAACCTTATTACAATTGCTTATGAGTTCCAGGAATGTTTTTTATTATTATTATTGTTTCATATGTTCAACAAAGAAGATCATGTTAATTGTGAACAAAGACATTTTTAGGTCTTTCTTCCCAATCTGTGTACCTTTTATTTTCTTTTCTTGCCTTGTTGCATTAGCAAGGATTTTTAATATTATGTTAAAAAGGAGTGGTAAGAAGGGATATTCTTGACTTTTATATGATATTAGTGAGAAAGATTTAAGTTTCTCACCATTATATATGTTAGCTGTAGTTTTGTAGGTAGTCTTTATCAAGTTGAGAAAGTTCCCCTCTAATCCCAATTTAATTAGAGTTATTATAATAAATGAGTGTTGGACTTTGTTAAATGTTTTTCTGCATTTATTAATATGATCATGCAATTTTTCTTTTTTAATCTGTTGTTGGAATGGATTACATTATTACTTTTCAAATGTTGAATCATCTTTGCATACCTGGGATAAATATCACTTGGTTGTGGTATATAATTCTTTATATATATATATATATATATATATCTTTTGAATTTTATTTGCTATCATTGAGAATTTTTTCCATCTATGTCCATGAGAAATATTGGTCTGTAGTTTCCTTTTCTTATAATGTCTGTGGTTTTGGTATTAGGGCACTGTTGGCCTCATAGGATGAGTTAGGAAACATTTCCTCTGTTTCAATCTTCTGAAAGAGATTGTAAACAATTAGTATAACTTCTTCCTTAAATTTTTGGTAGAAGTTACCAGGGAACCTATCTGGGACTGGTGTTTTCTGTTTTGGAAAGCTATTCATCATTGATTCAATTTCTTTACTAGATATAGGTTCATCAGGTTTCCTATTTCTTCTTGTGTGAGTTTTGGCAAATTGTGTCTTTCAAAGAATTAGTCCATTTCACCTAAATTACTGTATGATCAGGCCCCCCAAGATGGCTGTTCTCTGTACATCCCCTGCTTAACCAGCCCCTGGTTCACCTACACCCTACTTATGTAACTGACCTTCCATCTTAATCATAGAGCCTAATTAATAAAAGCCTATGTACTTGCCTCCTGCCTCAGTTAGTGATTCTTCTAATCTTTAGATCAGAATGTCTCCACTACGATAGTTTATCAAAGGAGCAGTGAAAGGTCTGCCCCTCTGCTGATTTCCCTGGTAGCCAATGAACCAACCTGATGTCAGTTCTCCCTGTAACTGATAACCTCATTCTTTCCGGGGTAAAGAAGACTGCTGCCATGTCCTGCCTGCCATCTGCTGTCCACGTTGGAGTATTACTCGAGGACCCTCTTGCTTTGGAAGTGTAAGATCTTCCATCTATTAAACCATTGATGTCTCTGTCGCTTACTCCAGGCTCCTTCTTTGATCTTGAGACATGCAGGCCTGCAGTGTGTAACCCAAGAGTTACCAAATTTGTGGGCATTTTGTTGTTCACAGTAGTTCTTTATAATGCTTTTAATGTCAGTAGCATCTGTAGTGATGTCCCCTTTCATTTCTGATAATAGTAATATGTGTCCTCTCTCTTTTTCTTAGTTAGCCTGGCTAGAGGCTTATTGATTTTTTTTTAACTTTAAAAAAATGTTTATTTTATTTTAATTATTTATTTTTTTTTATAGAGCAGGTTCTTATTAGTTATCTATTTTATACATATTAGTGTATATATGTCAACCACAAACTCCCAATTCAACGCACCTCCCTCTCCCACCCCACTTTCCCCCCTTGGTGTCCGTATGTTTGTTCTCTACCTGTGTGTCTCTATTTCTGCCTTGCAAATGAATTAATCCGTACCATTTTTCTAGATTCCACATATATGCATTAATATATGATATTTGTTTTTCCTTTCTGACTTACTTCACTCTGTATGACAGTCTAGATCCATCCACATCTCTACAAATGACCCAATTTTGTTCCTTTTTATGGCTGAGCAATATTCCATTGTATATATGTACCACATCTTCTTTATCCATTTGTCTGTTAATGGGCATTTAGGTTGCTTCCATGATCTGGCTATTGTAAATAGTGCTGCAATGAACACTGGGGCTCATGTGTCTTTTTGAATTACGTTTTTCTCTGGTTATATGTCCAGTAGTGGGATTGCTGGGTCATATGATAGTTCTACTTTTAGTGTTTTAAGGAACCTCCATACTGTTCTCCATAGTGGCTGTATCAATTTACATTTCCACAAACAGTACAAGAGGGTTCACTTTTCCACACACTCTTTCCAGCATTTGTTGTTTGTAGATTTTCTGAGGATGCCCATTCTAACTAGTGTGAGGTAAAACCTTATTGTAGTTTTGATTTGCAATTTCTCTAATAATTAGTGATGTTGAGCAGTTTTCATGTTCCTCTTGACCATCTGTATGTCTTCTTTGGTGAAATGTCTATTTACATCTTTTGCCCATTTTTGATTGGGTTGTTTGTTTTTTTTAATTTTGAGCTGCATGAACTGTTTATATACTTTGGAGATTAATCCTTTGTCCGTTGATTCATTTGCAAATATTTTCTCCCATTCTGAGGGTTGTCTTTTCATCTTGTTTATGGTTCCCTTTGCTATGCAAAAGCTTTTAAGTTTCATTATGTCCCATTTGTTTAGTTTTGTTTTTATTTCCATTTCTCTAGGTGGGTCAAAACGGATCTTGCTGTGATTTATGTCATAGAGTGTTCTGCCTATGTTTTCCTCTAAGAGTTTGATAGTTTCTGGTCTTACATGTAGGTCTTTAATCCATTTTGAGTTTATTTTTGTATATGGTGTTAGGGAGTGTTCTAATTTCATTATTTTACGTGTAGCTGTCCAGTTTTCCCAGCACCACTTATTGAAGAGGCTGTCTTTTCTCCACTGTATATTCTTTCCTCCTGTATCAAAAATAAGGTGAACATATGTGCATGGTTTTATCTCTGGGTTTTGTATCCTGTTCCGTTGATCTATATTTCTGTTATTGTGCCAGTACCATGCTTTCTTGATTACTGTAGCTTTGTAGTATAGTCTGAAGTACTGGAGCCTGATTCCTCCAGCTCTCCATTTTACTTTCTCAAGATTGCTTTGGCTATTCCATACAAACTGTGAAATTTTTTTTCTAGTTCTGTGATAGATGCCATTGGTAGTTTAATAGGGATTGCACTGAACCTGTAGATTGATTTGGGTATTATACTCATTTTCACAATGTTGATTCTTTCAAGCCAAGAACATGGCATATCTCTCCATCTGTTTGTGTCATCTTTGATTTCTTTCATAAGTGTCTTATAGTGTTCTGCATACAGGTCTTTTGTCTCCCTAGGGAGGTTTATTCCTAGGTATTTTATTCTTTTTGTTGCAAAGGTGTATGAGATTGTTTCCTTAATTTCTCTTTCAGATTTTTCATTGTTAGTGTATAGGAATGCAAGAGATTTCTATGCATTAACTTTGTATCCTGCAACTTTACAAAATTCATTGATTAACTCTAGTATTTTTTCTGGTGGCATATTTAGGATTCTTTGTGTATAGTATCATGTCATCTGCCAACAGTGACAGTTTTACCTCTTCTTTTCCAATTTGGATTCCTTTTATTTCTTCTTCTTCTCCGATTGCTGTGTCTACGACTCCCGAAACTATGTTGAATAATAGTGGCAAGAGTGGGCACTCTTGTCTTTTCCTGATCTTAGAGGAAATGCTTTCAGTTTTTCACCATTGAGAATGATGTTTGCTCTGCGTTTGTCATATATGGCCTTTATTATGTTGAGGTAGGTTCCCTCTGTGCCCACTTTCTAGAGGGTTTTTATCATAAATGGGTGTTGAATTTTGTCAAAAACTTTTTTCTGCATCTATTGAGGTTATCATACATTTTTATCCTTCAGTTTGTTAATATGATGTATCACATTGAATTATTTGCATATATTGAAGAATCTTTACATCCCTGTGATAAATCCCACTTGATCATGGTGCATGATCCTTTTAATGTGTTGTTGGATTCTGTTTGCTAGTATTTTGTTGAGGATTTTTGCATCTACATTCATCGGTCGTACTGGTCTGTAATATTCTTCTTTTTTTAGTATCTTTGTCTGGTTTTGGTATCAGGGTGATGGTGGACTCACAGAATGAGTTTGGGAGTGTTCCTTCCTCTGCAGATTTTTGGAAGTGTTTGAGAAGGCTGGGGGTTAGCTCTTCTCTAAATGTTTGATAGAATTCACCTGTGAAGCCATCTGGTCCTGGACTTTTGTTTCTTGGAAGATTTTTAATCACAGTTTTAATTTCAGTGCTTGTGATTGGTCTGTTCATATTTTCTATTTCTTCCTGGTTCAGTCTTAGAAGGTTATACCTTTCTAAGAATTTGTCCATTTCTCCCAGGTTGTCCATTTTATTTGCATAGAGTTGCTTGTGGTAGTCTCTTACAATGCTTTGTATTTCTGCAGTGTCCATTGTAACTTCTTCTTTTTCATTTCTAATTTTATTAATTTGAGTCCTCTCCCTTTTTTTCTTGATGGGTCTGGCTAAAATTTTATTAATCTTTTTATCTTCTCAAAGAACCAGCTTTTAGTTTTATTGATCTTTGCCATTGTTTTCTTTGCTTCTATTTCATTTTTTTCCACTTGATCTTTATGATTTCTTTTCTTCTACTTTAGGTTTTGTTTCTTCTTCTTTATCTAGTTCCTTTAGCTGTAAGGTTAGACTGTTTATTTGAGATTTTTCTTGTTTCTTAAAATAGGATTGTATTGCTATAAACGTCCCTCTTACAACTGCTTTTGCTGCATCCCATAAGTTTAGGAATGTCATGTTTTTGTTGTCATTTGTCTCTAGGTAATTTTTGATTTCCTCTTTGATTGCTTTAGTGATGTCTTGGTTATTTAGTAATGTATTGTTTAGCCTCCATGTGTTTTTGTTTTTTACTTTTCCCTGTCATTTATTTCTAATCTCATAACATTGTGGTTGGAAAATATGCTTGATATGATTTCAATTTTCTTAAATGTATGGAGGCTTGATTTGTGACCCAAGATATGATCTATCCTGGAGAATGTTCCATGTGCACTTGAGAAGAAAGTGTGATCTGTTGGTAAGAATTGTTATTTTTGGGGGGAAATTGTCTTCTTTACCATTATGTAATATCCTTCTTTATCCCTGATAACTTTTTTTACTTTTTACTCTTCTGAAATTAATCTAGCTACTGCTTTCTTTTGATTAGTATTAGAATGGTATATTTTTCTTTGTCCATTTGTTTTTAATCAATGCATGTTTTTATATTTAAAGTAGATTTCTTGTACACAAAATATAGTTGGGTCTTGTTTTGTGATCTACACTGATAATCTCTGTCTTTTAACTGGTGCATTTAGACCATTGGTGTTCAAAGTGATTATTGATATAGTTGGATTATCTATCATATTTGTATTTGTTACTGTTTTATCTTTATTGCCCTTGTTTCTATTTTTGTCTTCCACTCTTCTTCTCCCTTTTGTGGTTTTAATTGAACATTTTATGATTCTATTTTTCTCCTTTCTTAGCATATCAATTATATTTCATTTTTCCACCTTTTAGAAAGCAAATACTGCCAACTTTATCATAAAATGAGTTGGAGAAAGCATTACACTAGGAAAAGTGAGTGAGTCTAAAGTAATATTTTGGTAAGTAGTAATGAAACCTGAATTTCTGTACCAATAGAGAATTTGCAGTCTGTTGGGCTTGTTAATTAATTGGACATAAAGTTCGGAGTGGGAGGTTGTGCAGTCATGGAAGCCAACATTTTTGCCCTTGAAAATGATAGGTGATAAAGCAATCAATGAAGATAGGCAACAATGGGAGACAAAAATGGTGAATTTGTGGTGCTTGTTGAAGATTCAGATGGCAGCCTTTAATTTTTCGATTTAACAAATATTTGTTGAACTTACTTTGAACCACGCAGTCTCTGGGTCCTAGGAGTAAGAAGTCACAGCCTCTGTTCCTACACAGCTACACTGTGTGGTGGAAAGGTTGTAAATGTGATACAGGTTGAGAAGGCCATTTATATGTAGGTGCTAGAATAAACTGTGGGAGTTGATTTCTTTATCTAGCAGAAAGAGTATTTTACTATTTCTCTAAGATAATGTCTTTAATTTGGTGGGATTTCTTTTCATAGGCAAATAGTTCTTTGGATTTGGGAAGAATGGATTGCAACATTTTATCTCTGAAAGCTTCACATTAACATATCTTTAAAAAGGGGTAAAGAAGAGTGAAGAGTCAGAATTATAATTTCCCCGTTTAGGTTGATATAGAATAAAGCTCATAGAGCACTGTGACTTGTTATGTATTAATGGATTCTTCTCTGCTAATGTTAGTTGAATTTCAATGGCAGAGAAAATAAAGAGAAATATATTTTCTTCTCTTGATGTTACTTGCCTAGTTTGCAAATAGTAATATTTTTTTGCTTCCTGGAAAAGAAACAATGGCTGAATTGTGTTTTGAAACTCAAGGAGAAACACTAAAAACTATGTTTTATGCATCACCTAATCTTTATTCCTTCCTTCCTTCTTTCTTCCTTCCTTCCTTCCTTCCTTCCTTCCTTCCTTCCTTCCTTCCTTCCTTCCTTCCTTCCT
>NW_021703774.1:108292235-108400645 GCF_005190385.1 Monodon monoceros
CCTTCCTTCCTTCCTTCCTTCCTTCCTTCCTTCCTTCCTTCCTTCCTCCCTCCCTCCCTCCCTCTTTCTTTCTTTCTTTCTTTCTTTCTTGCAATATTTCAGTATAATTTAACTATCAGTAATTTTTTTTTCCTTTATTTCCTTGTTAAAGAAAGGCAGTATATGTTCTTGCCAGGTTAGAGTACCAACTTTTATCAGTTTGCTGTATAGTTCTTGGGAACCTTTATTTGTGTCATTAAAATAATGCTACTTTGAATCATTCATCTTTGAAAACCTGAGCTTTTTGTGTCCCCGTTTATAATAATTCAAGAGATATAAGATATTTGCCAATGTGAATAACATAATCTCATAGCTTTTACCATTGTGGGAATAGGTTTTTAAAAAATTACTGTGACTATAATTTGTCTTAAATTATTCATTCCTAATATTGCATTACTAATATTGCATAAACTTCACTCGAAACCAAATGATCTCTTTCAGGATATTTACACAGCTGTGACAATTTGACATATATCATTTCTCCTTGATTTATATTTTTTATTTCTTCAATCAATCAACCAAATTAATCAATAAGTATTTATAGAGTTTCTATTTGGAATAACAGATCTTTAGGCTTAAAGCTCAGGCCTGCCAGGGGAATCATTCACATGGCAACAAAAACTCTAATTTACCCACACTTTCAACAAATCCTCCAACATGTTGCTGGTTGTTTGCCTTTGGTGAGAAGGCATGGCTATAATGAAGTCCCCAAACAATTTACACTGGCAAAGGAACACTTTTCAAAGAACCTGATGGGGACTTGGCAGCTGGGAAACTTGTAAGATTTGAGACCCTGAAAGATTTGTCCCTTCTCTACGTTGTTCCTTCCTTCATGAAGATAAAAATCTAAACCTCAGCCACATGAAAGATATTTGTATTTTCTGGGTATGGTGGTGCCTTTCTAAGAATCACATCCTCATCATCCACGTTACACAATGCATAACCCTCCTTTTACAAAACTCAATGTAAACACTAGAGGTAGAGTGACATGGAAGGCACTGAAGTACGGACATCTCAAACACCAGGGGCATTCAAGATTGCAGTGTTTCTCAAACCTTTGGTGTCAAGATCTCTTTATAGTTTTAAAAAGTCATGGAAGAGGGCTTCCCTCGTGGTGCAGTGGTTGAGAGTCCGCCTGCTGTTGCAGGGGACACGGGTTTGTGCCCCGGTCTGGGAGGATCCCACGTGCCGCGAAGCGGCTGCTCCGCAACGGGAGAGGCCACAGCAGTGAGAAGCAAAAAAAAAAAAAAAAAAAAAAGTCATGGAAGACCCCAAAGACTTTTTTTTTAATATGGATCATAGATAGCTATTTTATTTACCATATTATCAAAACAGCTGAGGACTTTTTGACATTTTCATCACTAATATATTTTAAATGAAAATAATTAACCCATTACAAGTTAAGTGTGATGCTCTAGAAGCCAAAAGAAGTGTATCAATAAGGAATGTCGTATCTGTCAAATGGTGTAAAATATCAGAGTCCTAAAGTTGGGTCATGAGATTTAGCAATGTGGAGGTTTTCTGTGACCTTGGAGTGAAGGTCTAGCTACAGTGGGTTTACGAGAGATTAGAAGGAGAGAAACTGGATAGACTGAGTATAGACCACCCCTTCCAGGTGCTTTGTTACAAAGACTAGAAGAAATAGTGTGATAGCTGATGGGAAGAGTGAGTCCAGTAAAAGGTGTGTTTTCTGGTTTAGATTTTGCTTTTCAAGATGAGAAGATTAATAGAATGCTTATGTTCTGATGGGGATGAGTTAGCGAAGAGAAAAAGGTTGACAATGTAAGAGACAGGGAAAACACATGGATTAATGCTTTACAGTGTGCAACAGGGCTTGGGACCTAGTACACAGGTGGAGGGATTGGCTCTAAAAAGAACACAGAAAATTCATCTTTCAAAACAGCCAGGAAGGCTGAGTGAATACGTATGTCAATGGTGGGTGAGGAAAGGCAGTAGAGGGAGTCTAAGCACGTTCTCTTCTGATTGCTTCACTTCTCAGTGAAAGAGAGAGATCATGAGCTGAGAGTGAAGATGGGCAGGTTGGTGGTTTTAAAAACAGTAGGTGTGGAAGAGTCACCTAAGAGAGTGGACTGGGAATGAACTAGGACTGTGGTTCTCAAAGGGTGATCCTCAGACCAGCAGTATCCGCATGACCTGAAAACTTGTTAGAAATGCAAATTCTCAAGGACTTGCTTCAGACCCACTTCAAACCTTACTTCTGAGGGTGAACCCCGAAAATCCTCCAGGGATTCTGATGTACACTGACATTTCAGAGCCACTGGATGAGTATGTACCGTACGATTTTTGAGTCACCCTAACTACCTTGAATGTCAAGAACAATGCAAAGTGAGACCAGTCAGCTAGTGTGTTGTAGGTTTTTCTCCAGCCAAAATCAGATAATTTTTTTTATGGGATAGGCAAAGAGTTGGACTTACAGGCTATGGTCATTGTCTTCTAAAACATTAAATGGAAAGTCTATAAAAATTACAATAATAAAGATTGTTACGGGCTGAGATGTGTCCCCCCACCCCCAACTAACATTCATGTTAAAAGTCCTAACTTAATACCTCAGAATGTGAGTATATTTAGATATAAGGCCTTGAAAGAGGTAATTAGGTTGTATGAGGTCATTAGGATGGGTCATAATCCAATATGACTGGTGTTCTTAGAAGAAGAGAAAATTAAGAGACAGAGACACATGAAGGGAAGATCATATGAAAACAAAGGGATTATACGGCTGTTTATAAACCAAGGACAGAGGCCTCAGAAGACACCAACCCTGCCAAAACCTTGATCGTGGATTTCCAGATTCCAGAACTTTGAGACAGTAAATCATTGCTGTTTAAGCCACCCAGTCTGTGGTACTTTGCTCTGGCTATCCAAACAAATGAATACAAAGATGCCAGTAAAATGTTTTATTTTCTAAACACTTAAGATAAAAAGGGCTAACTTCACTTACCAGATCAGTACCTTAGCCAATTGACTTTAATTATCTTTATTCCTTTCTATAAAGGGGAATTATAATAACATCTACCTCAAAGGGCTATTGTGGAGATGAAATGAGGTAATTCATGTAAAGCTTTCACTCAGTGCCTAACCCACGAAGTCCTCAAAAATGTCAGTCTGGAAAAAAAAAAAATGGCATCACTTCAAAAAAGCATGCATGTTTGGCCAGGACAATTCTTGCTCTTGAATCCACAGTTAGAACTCAAATTGCAAAGTCTCTGGAGGTATCAGCTGTTGAATTGAGGTGTGTGTTCCCGAGCCTTGTGGCACTGCCCTTTTCTTCTTCTCCAGGATTGATTTCTGAAGCAGCCCTAAAGGCCACAAAGCAGGGTTGGGACTCCTGGATTGATTTTTTATGTTGACACACTGGACCAGGCCCTGTCTGGTTTATAAACTGATGCTATATTATTTCCAGGTCACTTATGAAAGTGAGCCAGAAAAATCATTTTTACAGTAAGGTTGGATTTTCTCTTGTGTAGTTTTGTTTGGGGAGCTGTGGAGGCAGGGAAGGGGGACAGAGAGGTGACAGAGTGACTCCTTTTCTCCTCCAAGCTTTGTATTTCTCCATTTCAAAGTGTTATCACTGAGAAAATATTACTTAATTGACAATATGATAGTCTCTTATATAAGACCGAGTCTAGGCTTGGGGTGCTATTTACTGTGATTATCACTTCCAAATGTGGTACTTTGTTGTATTTTTCCTCCACAAGCAGTTATTTGTTGGTAATGGATTTCTGTAAGCCAAATTATATCCTCTCTTTAAGAATCATTTTGACTGTGTATCTGCAACAGCCTTTTCAGAGAGGGCTAATTATTACTGATAGGGATGATAGAGAGAGAGAGATTCTCCCTGTTCTGAGCAATTAAAAAAAACTTCTTGTCCCAGTTTACTTTGCACAGCCCTGTCATTGAACCAGCATCCTTGATTTGTGTTTAAACTACAATAAAAATAAATGTAGGAAGTCTTGGCTTATACAAAGACCAGTACTCCTATGATCCTAAAGCGGTTTAAAAATTTTGCAAGTATACTGTTTGTAGATTTCAGACTACTCAGGGTCACTCAGTGTAAAGTAATCATCTGCAAATGCCTTATTTGTCCATTAAGGCAGAGAACCAAACTGGTGGTTTATGGATGAATCAGTACTGCATGTCTAAGAGCTTTGTTCAGTTACCAGTGTTAGTGCTTTTCTTTTGGTTTTACGCGACCTTGGTTTAATAAAAATCTCTATCCAATATCTTCTATATTTGCTCAAAATGTTTTTCCAAAGTAGTATTGGACTTTTAACTTTACTTATGATGTTTTCTGTGTTGTTTCTATATTCACAAACCTATTTATATTTTCCTTTTTGATGTGAGATCAAAATTCACATTGTTTTACCCCTACCCCCAAGAGCTCAATAATTATTCCCACATTTTCCAATTCCTGCCTGATTTGAAATGCCTTTATTATATAGTATTTTCTCATTTATGCTAAGTAATTTATATCAGATATCCTCCTGGTTCCATGATGTGTAGGTCTATTCTTTTATCAGCTCCATTCTACAAAGGAATCTTATATTTTCATATATGGTAAGGAGAATCCTCATCTATAACTCTTTATCAAAACATTTTTTTATCCTGATCTGTTTATTATTTCTAATATAATTTTTAACCTTGTGATTACATACATAAAACTTACACACTTTTTATTATAAAAATTATCAGATGTGGAAGGATATCATGTAAAAAGTAAAAAGCTTCCTTGATTTTTCAATCCCACCCTAGAATCAAACAATTAACAATTTCATGAGTGTACTTATGGATCTTTTTCTAGGCATTTGCATATTATGTGTTTTCAAAATAGTTTGGGATTTTGTATTTACATGAATTACAAAAACATACATACACATTTTTCAATATATATCTATTAAACACTTACCCATCATGTACCTGGCACTGGGATACATCAGTGACCAAGAAAGACAGAAATCACTGGGCTGGTGGGGCTTACATCCTAGTGGAGAAAATCAGACAATTAACAATATACATAACATACAATTAAATCATTTAATATTGTAGAATATGTTTAAATGCTGTGGAAAAGCAAAGAGTGTGAGAAGTTCTTGTATGTGTAGTGGAGAGTGTTGCAGTTTTAAATAGGATGCTCAAGCAGCTCCCCTAAGAGAGTCAGATATGAGCAAAGACCTGTAGGAGGTGTTCCAAAACTTGGTTTTAGCACTTATATCTTGAGGATTTTTCTTGTCGGCACTTAACGATTCCTTCATTCTTTGAACTACTCTTCATTATTCTATATCATTTTAATACTTCTTTCTTGGACACTAACTAACAAAGTATAGAAGATTTAAAAGACACACGAGCAACATTTATTCACTAAACATAGAAGTATATAACGCAAATTAAAAATATTCATTATTTTCTAAAATTATTGAAATACCTACAAAGAGTTTACTATATATTAAGCATCAATCAGTGTCTCAATAAATTGACAAACAAAAATAAACAAACAAAAAATTAAAAAATGGATATTATTCTGGCTATATCCTTAAATCACTGCAATAAATTAAGAAATGAATAATGAAATAATAGCCAACTTAATCTATTTTCATAGAAATTTTAAAAAATAGATAACTGTTACAATTCTTTATCAGCCTTTAAAACAAATTTTGAGAATCAAAATTGATATTAGAAACTCTTTTCCTATAGCTATGCTGTACACCTGAAAATAATATAATATTGTAAATCAACTATATTCAATAAAAACGATTCTTTTAAAATCGATGAGAATACTATTCAGAAATTCCTATAAGAGACAACAAAAGCAATAATCAGAGTTAATTTTAGAAGCTCCAAAGCATTATTTGAAAAAAAAAAAGTGGTTTAAAATAAAGTATTATATTCAAAATCTAGAAGCAGAATAAGCAAAATGCAAGTAAAATAGAATTTTTAAAGAAAAAAATTCTTAAATAATATTTAAAATATAAAAATATATATGGTAGCTTGAAAAGATCCATACCAACCTACTTTGCAAATTAGTTGAAGGAAAAAGGATAAGTAAATATGTCAAATAAAGAGAAAACTTTTTTCATTGAAAAAAAGATAGATGTATAATAGCACATACATTAAAAAAATCTAGAATCTAGATGAAATAGTTTCTAGAAAAATGTAAAGTATTAAAATTGAGCCAAGAAGAATAGGTAGTCTTGATAGATCAATTACAATAAAGAAAATATGGTATAAAATATTTCCTTAAAAGGACACTAAAATGTTTCCAGTTTTCACATGGCTGATTAAAGCCTTCATTTCCTACTTATTCTATCAAATATGAAAAAGTAACTGGAAAAATAAGAAATAAAAATGTAAATTTAGGTCTTCCCTGGTGGCACAGTGGTCGAATCCGCCTGCCGATGCAGGGGACACAGGTTCGTGCCCCGGTCAGGGAAGATCCCACATGCCGCAGAGTGGCTGGGCCCGTGAGCCATGGCCGCTGAGCCCGCGTGTCCAGAGCCTGTGCTCTGCAATGGGAGAGGACACAACAGTGAGAGGCCTGCGTAAAAAAAAAAAAAAAAAAAAAAAAAAAAAAGTAAATTTAATATTTTGTTGGAGCATGCAGACCACTTAAATTCCTGAGCAACAAAATAAGAGAGGGCTGCCCAAATCAGTAAACATGAAACAGAGGTAGAGAGGGACATGGGAAAAGAATGTTCATGATTTCATTATTTATTTATTTATTTTTATTAAAGTATAGTTAATTTACAATATTGTATTAGTTTCAGGTATACAACAGTGATTCAACATTTTTATACATTATACTCCATTTAAAGTTATTACAAAACCATGGCTGTATTCCCTGTGAAGTTGGTTGAAGCCATGACCATAACCTCTAACGATGAAAAGGGAATGTGATCCCTAAAGTTTCCACCCTGTCAAGTAACACTGACAGTCAAGTATAAAAGGCAATGGAAATTACAATCTTATACCACTCTTGCTTACCAGATTGGCATAATTCAATAAGTATAAAAACATATTAGATGTTAGCAAGAGTGTGAGAACACTGGGGTTCTTATACATAGCAGGTGGGATGATCGAAAGGAATAACTTTTTTAAATTGTATTATTATTATTTTTTTACATCTCTATTGTAGTATAATTGCTTTACAAAGCTGTGTCAGTTTCTGCTGTATAACAAAGTGAATCAGCTATATGTATACATATATCTCCATATCCCCTCCCTCTTGTGCCTCCCTTCCACCATCCCTATCCCATCCCTCTAGGTGGTCACAAAGCACTTAGCTGAACTACCTTTGCTATGCAGCTGCTTCCCACTAGCTATCTATTTTACATTTGGTAGCGTATATATGTCAATGTTATTCTCCCATTTCGTCCCATCTTACCCTTCCCCCATCCCCATGTCCACAAGTCTATTCTCTATGGCTGAGTCTTTATTCCTGGCCTGCCCCTAGGTTCATCATAACCATTTTTTTTTTTTTTTAGATTCCATATATATGTGTTAGCATACGGTATTTGTTTTTCTCTTTCTGACTTACTTCACTCTGTATAACAGTCTCTAGGTCCATCCACCTCACTACAAATAACTCAAATTCATTTCTTTTTATGGCTGAGTAATATTACATTGTATATATGCGCCACATCTTCTTTATCTATTCATCTGTCAGTGGACACTTAGGTTGCTTCCATGACCTGGCTATTGTAAATAGTGCTACATGAACATTGTGGTACATGACTATTTTTGATTTACTGTTTTTTCAGGGTATTTGTCCAGTAGTGGGATTGCAGGGTCGTATGGTAGTACTATTTTTAGTTTTTTAAGGAGCCTCCATACTGTTCTCCATAGTGGCTGCATCAATTTACACTCCCACCAACAGTGCAAGAGGGTTCCCTTTCCTCCACACCCTCTCCAGCATTTATTGTTTTAAATTTTTTGTGATAGCCATTCTGACTGGTGTGAGGTGATACCTCATTGTAGTTTTGATTTGCATTTATCTAATGTTTAGTGATGTTGAGCATCCTTTCATGTGTTTGTTGCCAATCTGTATATCTTCTTTGGAGAAATGTCTATTTAGGTCTTCTGTCCATTTTTGGATTGGGTTGTTTGTTTTCTTGATATTGAGCTCCAAGAGCTGCTTGTATATTTTGGAGATTAATCCTTTGTCAGTTGCTTCATTTGTAAATATTTTCTCCCATCCTGAGGGTTGTCTTTTTGTCTTGTTTATGGTTTCCTTTGATGTACAAAATCTTTTAAGTTTCATTAGGTCCCATTTGTTTATTTTTGGCTTTATTTCCATTTCTCTAGTATGTGGGTCAAAAAAGATGTTGCTGTGATTTATGTCATAGAGTGTTCTACCTATGTTTCCCTCTAAGAGTTTCATAGTGTCCAGTCTTACATTTAGGTCTTTAATCCATTTTGAGTTTATTTTTGTGTATGGTTTAGGGAGTGCTCGAATTTCATTCTTTTATATGTAGCTGTCCAGTTTTCCCAGCACCACTTATTGAGGAGGCTGTCCTTTCTCCATTGTATATTCTTGCCTCTTTTGTCAAAGATAAGGTGACCATATGTGCGTGGGTTGATCTCTGGGCTTTCTATCCTGTTCCATTGATCTATATTTCTGTTTTTGTGCCAGTACCATACTGCCTTGATTATTGTAGTTTTGTAGTATAGTCTGAAGTTAGGGAGCGTGATCCCTCCAGCTCTGTGTTTCTTTCTCAAGATTGCTTTGGCTATTCAGGGTCTTTTGTGTTTCCATACAAATTTTAAAATTTTTAGTTCTAGTTTTGTGAAAAATGCCCTTGGTAGTTTGATAAGGATGGCATTGAATCTGTAGATTGCTTTGGGTGGTATAATCATTTTCACAATGTTGATTCTTCCAATCCAAGAACATGGTATATCTTTCCATCTGTTTGTATTATCTTTGATTTCTTTCATCAGTGTCTTATAGTTTTCTAAGTACAGGTCTTTTACCTCCTTAGGTAGGTTTATTCCTAGGTATTTTATTCTTTTTGTTGCAATGGTAAATGGGAGTGTTTTCTTAATTTCTCTTTCAGATTTTTTGTTGTAAATATAGAGGAATGCAAGAGATTTCTGTGCATTGACTTTGTATCTTGCAACTTTACAAAATTCATTGATTAGCTCTAGTAGTTTTCTGGTAGTATCTTTAGGATTCTCTATGTGTAGTATCATGTCATATGAAAACAGTGACAGTTTTACTTCTTCTTTTCCAATTTAGATTCCTTTATTTTATTTTTCCTCTCTGATTGCTGTGGCTAAAACTTCCAAAACTATGTTGAATAATAGTGGTGAGAGTGGGCACCCATATCTTTTTCCTGATATTAGAGGAAATGTTTTCAGTTTTTCACCATTGAGAATGATATATCCTGTGGGTTTGTCATATATGGCTTTATTATGTTGAGGTAGGTTTCCTCTGTGCCCACTTTCTGGAGGGTTGTTTTCATAAACTGGCACTGAATTTTGTCCAAAGTTTTTTCTGCATCTATTGAGATGATCATATGGTTTTTCTCCTTCATTTTGTTAATATGGTGTATCACATTGTTTGATTTGTGTATATTGAAGAATCCTTGCATTCCTGGGATAAATCCCACTTGATCATGGTGTATGACCCTTTTAATGTGCTGTTGGATTCTGTCTGCTAGTATTTTGTTCAGGATTTTTGCATCTATATTCATCAGTGATATTGGCCTGTAGTTTTCTTTTTTTGTAACATCTTTGTCTGGTTTTGGTATCAGGGTGATGGTGGCCTCATAGAATGAGTTTGGGAATATTCCTCCCTCTGCTGTATTTTTGAAGAGTTTGAGAAGGTTAGGTGTTAGCTCTTTTCTAAATATTTGATAGAATGCGCCTGTGAAGGCATCTAGATGGTCCTGGGCTTTTGTTCATTGAGAGATTTTTAATCACAGTCTCAATTTCAGTGCTTGTGATAGGTTGGTTTATATTTTTTTATTTCTTCCTGGTTCAGTTGTGGAAGGTTGTGCTTTTCTAAGAATTTGTGCATTTCTACCAGGTTTTCCTTTTTTTTTTTTTTTTTTTTTTTTTGCAGTACGTGGGCCTCTCACTGTTGTGTCCTCTCCCGTTGTGGAGCACAGGCTCCGGATGTGCAGACTCAGTGGCCATGGCTCATGGGCATAGCTGCTCCACAGCATGTGGGATCTTCCCAGACCAGGGCACGAGCCCATGTCCCCTGCATCGGCAGATGGACTCTCAACCACTGTGCCACCAGGGAAGCCCCAGATTTTCCATTTTATTGGCATATAGTTACTTATGGTAATCTCTCATGATCCTTTGTATTTCTGAAGTGTCAGTTATTTCTTCTCCTTTTTCATTTCTAATTCTGCTAATTTGAGTCTTCTCCTCTTTTTCTTGATGAGTCTGGCTAGTGGTTTATCAATTTTGTTTATCTTCTTAAAGAACCAGCTTTTAGTTTTATTGATCTTTGCTTTGTTTCCTTCATTTCTATTTCATTTATTTCTGATCTTTATGTATTCTTTCCTTCTGCTAACTTTGAGTTATTTTGTTTTTCTTTCTCTAATTGCTTTATGTGTAAGCTTAGGTTGTTTATTTAAGATGGTTCTTGTTTCTTGAGGTAGGATTGTATTGCTATAAACTTCCCTCTTAGAACTGCTTTTGCTGCATCCCATAGATTTTGGGTCATCGTGATTTCATTGTCATTTGTTTCTAGGTATTTTTTGATTTCTTCTTTGATTGCTTCAGTGATCTGTTGGCTATTTAGTAACATATGGTTTAGCCTCCATGTGTTTGTACTTTTTACAGATTCTTCCCCTGTAATTGATATCTAGCCTTATAGCATTGTGGTCGGAAAAGATATTTGGTACAATTTCAATTTTCTTAAATTTCCCAAGGCTTGATTTGTGACCCAGGATATGATCTATCCTGGAGAATGTTCCACATGCACTTGAGAAGAAAGTGTATTCTGTTGTTTTTGGATAGAATGTGTGATAAATATCAGTCAATTTTGTTTAATGTGTCATTTAAATCTTGTGTTTCTTTATTTATTTTCTTTTGGGATGATCTCTCCATTGGTGAAAGTGGGGTGTTAAAGTGCTCCTCTATTATTGTGTTACTGTTGATTTCCCCTTTTATGGCTGTTAGCATTTGCCTTATGTATTGAGGTGCTCCTATTTTGGGTGCATAAATATTTACATATTTATATGTAACATAACATATATATATATTGTTATCTCTTTTTCTTGGATTGATCCTTTGATCATTTTGTAGTGTCCTTCTTTGCCTCTTGTAATAGTCTTTGTTTTAAAGTCTATTTTGTCTGATATGAGAATTGCTATTCCAGCTTTCTTTTGATTTCCATTTGCATGGTATATATTTTTCCATCCCTTCAGTTTCAGTCTGTATGCGTTCCTAGGTCTGAAGTGGGTCTCTTATAGACAGCATATATACGGGTCTTGTTTTTGTATCCATTCAGCCAGTCTATGACTTTTGGTTGGAACATTTAATCCATTTACATTTAATGTAATTATCGATATGTTTGCTCCTATTACCATTTTCTCAATTGTTTTGGGTTTGTTATTGTCTTTTCCTTCTCTTGTGTTTCCTGCCTAGAGAAGTTCCTTTAGCATTTGTTGTAAAGCTGGTTTGGTGGTGCTGAATTCTCTTAGCTTTTGCTTGTCTGTAAAGGTTTTAATTTTTCTGTCAAATCTGAATGAGATCCTTGCTGGGTAGAGTAATCTTGGTTGTAAATTTTTTCCTTTCATCACTTTAAATATGTCCTGCCACGCCCTTCTGGCTTGCAGAGTTTCTGCTGAAAAATCAGCTGTTAACCTTATGTGGATTCCCTTTTATTTTATTTGTTGCTTTTCCCTTGCTGCTTTTAATATTTTTTCTTTGTATTTAATTTTTGATTTGTTGATCAATATGTGTCTTGGGTGTGTTTCTCCTTGAATCTATCCTGTATGTGACTCTCTGCACTTCCTGTAATTGACTGACTATTTCCTTTCCCTTGTTAGGGAAGTTTTCAATGATAAGCTCTTCAAATATTTTTTCAGACCCTTTCTTCTTCTCTTCCTCTGGGACATCTCTAATTCGAATGTTTGTGTGTTTAATGTTGTCCCAGAGGTCTTTGAGACTGTTCTCAATTATTTTCATTCTTTTTTCTTTTTTCTGCTCTGCAGCAGTTATTTCCACTATTCTATCTTCCAGGTCCTTTATTCATTCTTCTGCCTCAGTTTTTCTGTTATTGATTCCTTCTAGAGTATTTTTAATTTCATTTATTGTGTTGTTCATCTGTGTTTGTTTGTTCTTTAGTTCTTCTAGGTCCTTGTTAAATATTTCTTTTATTTTCTCCATTCTATTTCCAAGATTTTGGATCATCTTTACTATAATTACTCTGAATTCTTTTTCAGATAGACTGCCTATTTCCTCTTCAGTTGTTTCTTCTGGTGGGTTTTTACCTTGCTCCTTCAACTGCTGAATATTTCTCTTTCTTCTCATTTTGCTTAACTTACTGTGTTTTGTTTCTCCTTTTCAAGGCTGCAGGTTTGTAGTTCGTCTTATTTTTGGGGTCTGCCCCCAGTGGGTGAGGTTGGTTCAGTGGGTTTTGCAGGTTTCCTGGTGGGGGGATCGGTGCCTGTGTTCTGGTGGGGGGGCTGGATCTTGTCCCTCTGTTGAGTAGGGCCACATCTGGTGGTGTGTTTTAGTGTGTCTGTGAACTTATGATTTTAGGCAGCCTCTCTGCTAATGGGTGGTGTTGTGTTCCTGTCTTGCTAGTTTTTTGCCATGGGGCATCCAGCACTGGAGCTTGCTGGCTGCTGGGTGAAGCTGGGTCTTCATGTTGAAATGGAGATTTCTGGGTGAGCTCTGGCTAATTAATATTACGTGGGGCCAGGAGGTCTCTGGTGGTCCAATGTCTTAGACTTTGCCCTCCCACCTCAGAGGCTCAGGCCCAACACCTGGCTGGAGCACAAATACCCTGCCAGCTGCACGGCATGGAAGAAAAGGAAGAAAAAATAAAACAAAAACAGACAGAACCCCAATACAAATGGTAAAAGCAAAAATAAAGAGAAAATGTCACACAAAGAAACATATACACACACAGTCACAAAAACAGAAAAAAAAAGAGAGCAACCAAACCAATAAACAAACCCAACAAAGAAAAGAAGCACTATAAGCTAAACTAAGATAAACATAAAACCAAAAACAATTCAAATGCAGAAAACAAACCCCAAGTCTAGAGTTGTTCCCAAAGTCCACTGCTTCAATTTTGGGAACATTCTTTGTCTTTTCAGGTATTGCACAGATGCAGGATTTATCAAGCTGGTTGCCGCAATTTAATCCACTACTCCTGAGTTGCACAGAAAAATTTCCCTTTCTCTCCTTTGTTCACACAGCTCCTGGGGTTTACCTTGGTTTTGGCCCTGCATCTGCATGTAGGGTGCCCTCAGACATCTGTTCCCCACCCAGACAGGAAGGGGTTAAAGCAGTGGCTGGTTAAGGCCCTCTTGATCACTCAGGCTGGGGAGAGGGAAAGGTATGGTAGTCATAATTGGACTGCAGGTCATGCCTGTGGAGGCAGAGGCTGGTGTGACTTTGCAACAGCCTGAAGCACACTGTGTGTTCTCCCAGGGCAGTTGACCCTGGATCATGGGACCCTGGCAGTGGTGTGCTGTACATGCTCACAGGGAGGTGTGGGTAGTGACCTGCGCTTGCACACAGGATTCTTGCTGGCAGCGGTGGCAGTGGTAGTGGTCCATGCCTGACTCTTGGGTTTGAGATGATACTTGCAGCTCGTGCCTGTCTCTGGAGCTTGCTTAGGTGGAGCTCTGCCATCTGTGGGTACATGGAGCAGGAAGCCCCTCTCCTCATGCACCCCAAAACAATGGTCTCTTGCCTCTCCAGCAGTTCCATACTTTTTCCTGGACCCCTCTTAGCTAGCTGTGGTGCACTAGCCCCTTTCAGGCTGTGATCACAGAGCCAATCCCAGTCCAACCCCTGGGATCTGACCTCCAAAGTCCAAGCCTCAGCTTCCAGCCCCCACCCACCCTGGTATGTGAGCAGACAAGCATCTCAGGCTGGTGAGTGCTGGTTGGCAGTGATCCTCTGTGCAAGAATCTCTCTACTTTGTCCTCTGCACCTCTGTTGCTGTGCTCTCCTCTGTGGCTCTGAAGCTTCCCATCCCCACCAGTGAAGGGGCTTCCTAGTGTGTGGAAACTTTTCCTCCTTCACAGGTCCCTCTCAGAGGCACAGGTCCCATCCTTATTCTTTTGTCTGTTTTTTCTTTTTTGCCTAACAGGTATGTGGGGATTTTCTTGCTCTTTGGGAAGTCTGAGGTCTTCTGCCAGCATTCAGTATGTGTTCTGTAGGAGTCGTTCCATATGTAGATGTATTTTTGATGTATTTGTGGGGAGGAAGGTGATCTCCATATCTTACTCCTCCGCCATCTTGAAGGTTTCCTCTGGAATAACTTCTATAGCCAGCAATATGACAAGATCTGTTAAAATTATACCTTCAAGTACTCTTTGACTCAGCAATTACACTTCTTGGTATTTTTCCATCAGAAATAATTGCATACAAGGATATGAGTGCAATAATTTTCATGTAGTATTTTGGTTATAGAAAATGATTGGAGGCAAACTAAATAACCATCAGAAGAATACTATTTAAATAAATTATTACACAACTAAAAATGCTTTTAACAAGGTAAGTAAATTTCTACTGTAAAAGGCAGGTGGCAAAATTTTTGATCAAGGAAAGGGCTTTTTGGCTCTTAACTATACAGTCAGACTCCTATAAAGGTTTTCTTGATCATTAGGAATGAAAGTACTATAAGCATCTCTCTTCACGTTACCTTCAATCAATGCCTTTCCTAACCCATGCTGCCTTCTCCTAACTACCATTGTATTCTCTCTTCTCTCCAACCCATCAAAACTATCTTAAGAAAGACTATGATGATTTTATTCTCTTTAAAGCATAAGGTTTACTGCATATTTTTTGAGGGGGTTATTTGCTGTTTAAGAGAAGACAACATTTAAGCCTGAAGAATAAATACATAGTTGTAGAGTTGCTCTGTCAGCTTGCCTGGTGTTGAGCTGGTTGGTGTGAGGTAGGTGGTGGGAATGTAACCGTTTCCATTGTTTCCCAAATCTTATACTCTGCCTACTTGTAATCTGGCCTTGCTCAGAAAATACATGTTGGCATACATTGCAAGAGAGATAGTTTTTTTCTTTTTAAAATTCTGTGTGGTTGTTAATCTTCTCCCTTGGGTATTTGTGTAGAGTTTGCTTATTTGTTTGTTTTGTGTCCCCTCTGTCACATTAGTGTGCCATACTCTATTCAACAAATGGCAAGTGGAATTCAATATAAGACTTTTTCAAATTCAATATTTTATGTGCAAATCATGGATAAGCATTCTCTTGAACATTATGAATAACATTGGGGATTTTTCCTGAACTCTTTCCTCAGTTTAAGATTTATTGGTTCTGTTCCCACCACATTCTCTCAGATTTCCTCTTCCACTATCTAGAAGTCTGTTTTTGCCAAAGACCAGCTAATTTCTTGCCTTCTCCACAAAGTCTTCATTACCTCTCCAAACCCAGAAATCTCTCTGCTCTGAGCTCTTGTAATCTTTATTGAATGGATCTAAAATGTGATATTCTACCAAAAAGTAGCATGTGAGCTGTCTGTTTCTACTGTGGCAGGTATGAGGTTTCCGGGTTAACATTTTATGAATATGCTTCTTTGGTTACAGTGTGTTGTATTTAGAAATATTTCTTTCATTGGACCAAATGAAATCTTTAATGTCTCTTCCACACAAAAAAAATGTTTTGTAAGCACTACTGGCACAAAATTATATTAACATGCTTAATTCTTTTTAAAAATAGGTAATTAACATGACTCAGTGCTTGCTAATAAGAAACTACACTGCCCATCATGCCCACATTGGGAAATTACTGGCTTTGTGCGAGTTTATCAAGTTTCTCAAGATGGATTGAAATAGGGGGGAATCTCACTTGGGCTTCCTTGCCATTAAGGCAGGCATTCCTGATTCCCAGAATGAAGTAGGCCCCATTACTGTCCTGGGTTATGTGGTCTCTTCCTTCCTCTCTGACTGTTGCCTTCAGAAGCTAATTGGCCTCATTCACTCACTTTCAAAATCTGAAATGCATGTTCACAAACCTTCCAGGTTATAAGGCATGGGAGAGATCCTCTGTTTTGCTCTTAGTGTTACCATTTTCTCCTTTTTATCTCCTTTCTCAGATGTCTTCCCTCTGTGGTTTTGCTGCCAGACACAGTTCCTCTTTCAGTCTCCTGTGACTTTCATTTTTATCACCAATACCCAGATCACATTTCCAGTGACACCTTCTGGAATACCATTTTCTGGTTATGTTTTGGGGGATTGCTATTCAGAGAGTGGTGACTCTCTAACTAGATTCTAAGCATTTTCATGTAACTAACATGTCTTTGAACCCCCCTACCCACACCACCCAAACCTACAGATCCTTCTACAGAGTGATTGCTCCACCATTGGTGTCCATTGTCAAGGGGATGATGCTTAGTCCACACTTTCAGGGAATGGTAGGCAGGACAGCTCAAGTGTTCTACAGCAGGTAACACATGAGTTTCTGCTCCCTTCTGATTCCTTACCTTGTTACACTTAGGTTGTTAAAGTGATGTTGGCAAATGTCATAGTTGGTGGCTGGTCAGCTTATGGTGACTGTATCTCTTCTACTATGAACACAAGCATTTCTGAAAAGAAAATATACCAGGAGGCAGCCTAGATTCTTCACCCTTCTGTGCTCAGATCCCTTACAAAATGGAGCAAAATCGTTATTTTACTTAATCTACCCTGGAAATGAAGGTAACACTTTAAAGCTGATTTTATAGTGTCTCAAAACCCATTGATCCAGAACCCACATCACTTTTATAAATCAACCTGCTAGTAAATCATTCTCTCCTGACATATCAAACAGGGCGATTTCCAAAATTCAAATTAGCCATATTTTATCAGATGGGGTCTGTGTCTTGAAACAGTTTTGTAGAGCTATATTTGGTATAAACAAATATACAGAAATAGCATTTTTTTGAAAACATATTTTAAAATTATGGTTTCATTGTATAGATCAACAGGTCATGTGTAGTAAACTAATAGCTACTTTGTAATAGCACTCAAGTGTTTTTACTAAAATTTAAATAAAATTATGTTTTGGCCATCATCCAGGTTGCAGAGACATAGTGCTTTCAATATGATTCTGAAGTAAGACTTTTATTTTGCTGTTGGATATCATACAAAACTTAGTTCAGTTCTCTAATTCCCAGGGAAAGTGGAAATCACATTGGATTTAAAATTTATGGATGAATTTTTTTTTTTCTCTTTCTGTTTATGGGAAGTTTGGTGCAATCAGATTAAAATAAGATACACAGGAATGAATTCTGTGCACAGTCCTGGGGCTTGTTTAATACACCATATATACAGTTCTTTTTCTCAGAGGGTAGCTTAGAAATGTAAGAAAGTGAAAACTACAAACCTCTTTTTAAAAGGATATTGCACCCACCTTAGAATTGTATCCTCTTGAAAGAAGATTATTTATTGAAATAAGTGTAGAAGTTGACAATTTTTTCCAAGAAAGTTAGAAAAGTTTCTTTTGTGTTTTATTCATAGTAGAAGCAGTCTAAGAAAAAGGTCTCCATTGACCTAGAGTCGCTGTTTTCCTGAATGCCAATAATTCAAAAAACCCAATTTTATGCATCTGACACCATCTCATCATAAATAACAATATACCTGCATATATAGTATAGTGCTCTTCAAGAAGTTCAAATCATTTCACACACATTTCCTCATTATCTTCCTATGCTATTATCACCAAATTTCAGGGATGTGGAAATTGAAGCAGGGAGTAGCAGGATTACTTACCCCCAAAGCTGTACTATGCTAAGTAAAGAGCATAGGAATGAATTCCCAGAGTGTTCTTTGTACTGGCAGTTCTGTTCTTCCCCATAGCGTCACTGGGATGTGTTCCTGCATAAAGTACCCCAGGCTTTAAATAACTGAGGATATATATTTAGGCCAAGTAAACACTTACCTAACTTATTTACAGTAGCCACAGTGTCTCATTTGAGAGATCAATACCTCATCAATACTCAGCCAGGAAACATAAATTCTTTTGGTTAAAAGAAAGCTGGTTCCCTTATGGATTTATGGAATTTGGCTGTTAGCATCATGTCCCCGCCATCTTTCCCATTGGCATGGGCTTTGATAATTTATTTTGCCAAGGACAAGATTTATACACATGGACCGCTTTTATTCTAATAATGAATACATTACTTTCCCTCAAATGTACAGTGAAAAATTACTATGAAGTCATTACTCTGGCTCAGCTGATGGAGTTGGGGATGAGGAAATAGTTCTTTCAAGCTTTTAAAACAAACAAAAAACTCTCTTAAAGCCCTCATTCTTCTACAGGTGTGGGAGATGTACTCACAACCCATTCTGAGGAGAAACCTCATTTAATCTTTTGAGGAGATGTCTTTCTTAATCGCCATTTAACCCTCCTGTGTGGAGTGATTGACAAGTTAAAAAGTATACTTCCTAGACTCCTTTGCAACTAGGCTCTGTCAATTAGACACACCTGGATGAGATCCAGAAACCAGAAGTGAGGCAGGGGCCATTCTCTTGCAGTTGTAGCAGCTGACAGGTAAGTTCTGACAGCGGTGAGGGATCCTAGTGTCTCAACATGACATCTTGGAAGACAGTTGTCAGTATCCTGGGTGTGAGGAGGCTGTGGTTGCTGCAGTGACGAGAATCAGCTGCTGCCTGTTGTGTAGGTTTCATATATAGTCAGTAGTATGACCTTAAAACTGAAAGTTCAAGAGCAGTCTATTCCTCCAGGCCTTCCAAAGATTTTGTAAACACACAAGTCCCTGATTGAAGTTACTTTCTGCTTGATGTAGTCTCAGAGGTTTTGAAACGTGACTGAGCAACAGCTATTCTCCCACTTTTAAGTGCCAAGGAATAGATAACTGAGAGTTGGGTCCTCTAAATGTGGAAGGTCAGGCATATTTGGGTTCAAATCCTGGTTTTGATAGTAACTCTGAAACTTTGGCTCTATTTTTTCATCTTAAAAATGAGTCTCAGAATATCAACTTTACAGGAGTTTTGTGAATTTTATAAATAATAATGCATATAAAGTAATGAATCAATTAGTTTGACTTGGTTTTGATAATAATATTAAAAATATATTTTTACTAAACCTGATTTAAATAATAAGAAAATTTATTATCTCAAATAATTGGAGGTAATATATGGGATGAGCTCCAGGAATTATGTAATCTATGGCTCAATGATGTCAAAATGACTCAATGATGTAAACAGGCCAATGGATGTTTCTGAAAATAAAATTTTATTGAACCATAGATGTGCCAGAATGGCGACTTTTGCACTACAGTGGCTGAGCTGAACATTTGCCACAAAAACTGTGGACCATCAAGTTGGCAAAGCTATTCACTCTCTGGCCCTTTGTAGAAAATTTGTGCACCCTTCATTAAACAGTGACACTACTGACCTCAGCAGTAATTTCATCCTAAGGAGGGATTTCTTCATGCCTGCAAAAATGGCTGCCAGCAGCTATCAGAAAGAGAAAAAGAGAGGGAGGGAGCTGTGGGGGTTGGTGAGAGAGAGAGAGAGAGAGAGAGAGAGAGAGAGAGAGAGAGAGAGGACCGTGACCTCTAAGAATGGCACAGTCTGTCCCTTCAGTTTGATTGGACCAAATTAGTTCACAAGGTCACTCCTAGACCAATAACTGTTGTTAGGAGCTCTGCTAAGCATGAATGGTTTCGGACTAAACAGAATCCACTCTGGAGCTAATAATGGGCTGCATACCTGAAAAACTGGGGGTCCTATAAGAAAGAAGACGTGTTGGTTCAGCAACACACATTACCACAAACATCTAACAAAGTTGATGATAATGTGATAGGTACTCAATCAGTGTTCATTACTTTTCTCAATAATGATTTTGCCTACTTGGGTGGAGTCAAATGAGCACGGGCTAGGAGTTGGTAGACGTGGTATTTCATACTGACCTCAAGCTACTGTGACCTTGGAAAAAATTAATTTTTCCATTGAAATATAAAGGGCTATGGTTTAGACTATATCTAAGGACTAGTCTGGTTATTAAATACAAATATTCAGTAATCAAAAGTTTTCATTAAAAGACTTATATTTGTCTAGTGTATTAGAGTTTTCAAATTAATTTCCAGATGCATTAATAGGAAACTTGTTGCAATAGTCAAAGAGAGAAGTCTCCAAGTTCTAGGATTAGAGTATATATGTTTGCTTCTTGATAGATGCTGAGACTGAATGTCAACCAGAGGTGGGGGATAAGCACTGCCAATGAGCAGCTTATTCATTCATTCATTTAATACATATTATTCAATGTCTACTGTGTGCCAGACACTGAGCTAAATAGAGAAGGGGCCCTGATGTCATAGAGTCTTCTTTCAAATGGATGATGCAGAATAGTCAGTAACAATGTAAAAACAACATAGTGACGATGTGTTTTAAAGATAAGAAAGCAGGTGAATATGATAAGAAATTACAACAGGTCAGAGGGTCAGAGTAGACCTCTGTGAGGGCATCTTTCATCTAAGATGTGAATGTATAAATCTGGAGGACGAAAGTCCCTTTCCATTTTATATATTTTGCCTGATTTCTAGGTTTCATTGGTATGGCTATAATTTTCCATTTCTCCCCGAAGAGTTTTCTCTGTTGAAAAGCTCTTACAAAGTCTTCCCTTGGGAAAATGTTATGTGTTGGAAGAAGGGAGGTTGGGAAAGGGGAAATTTTAAAATAGTTTTTGAGTTAATTCAGAATTATAGAGCTATGTTTCTGGAGGTTGTAAACTCTTTTTCAGCCACTATAAATGTTAAGCTCATGTCTTCTAATTTTGGGAGCATATTTTAGAAATAGAAACTGAAGTACCTGTAGCAGTATCTTTATATGCCAATCAAATTGCATGAAGAGGCACAGAAACAGCACACCAGATTCACCCACTCCTGGGTAACATGATTTTTTAAGCTTCAGAGAAAGGAACAAAGTACAAGAAACAACAGTTGTATCTTCCTGCATGGAGTCTAAACTGAAAATGGATTACTCATTTGTGTAGGGTTCCAGCATTTCCTGTTTTCTCCACCTCTTCCCCAAATGTAGTTGATGATGCCACTGTTGAGTTAATCCTTTTGCCTCAAGAGCAAGTGTCTTAAGTTACACTTAATGAACCTCATTGGTGCTTCTTACTCTTGTAGCCCTAAAACCTTGTTTCTACTTTTGAATGTTTTTCAAAGCAGCTTACAAGCATATTTAGACATTTGAATATGTTGTTAATATGACACTTGCAAAAAAAATTGTGTTAATCTGAGAAATACAAAAGCAATGTGGGGAAGAATAATTCTGCCTCCAAGCAAAATTGACCCAGTTAATGTTTGTAATGATTGGTTTACAGTGATTTTTATAAAAGTCAGTTTGTCTTATCTGTGGGTGAGTCTACATGGTGCAGAAACAAATGATTAATTCAATTAATTTGGTGACTTCCTCCCTTGCCCCAGAAAATAGTTGAAATATTTTGTATCACAGCTCCCATGGCAAAACTCCGAAAATATCACTTAGTTCCTATTGTGTAAATGATTAAATTGTTTTGAGGTCATAAAAGCTAACACATTTTAAAGATTAAAACTACAAAAGATGAAATTGATTGGAAAATCATATAAATATACACATATATAAATAATATAAATAGACAATAATAATACAAGAGATTTTGCATGCTTACGATACATCAAGTTCCACCATGCAAGCATTGTTTATGTTGATAAATTCTTTAGAAATTCTAAATCCAGACCCTAAATAGTACCCACCCCTCTTCCTGACTATGACAATCTCCATATTGGCCTGAGGAAAGGAAAGGAGATGTTGGGTATATAGATCTGTAGAGAATGATCATGATTATCCCCATTTGAGGGATCACAAAATTGATTTTTAAAGAGAATCTAAGTAACTCTCCCAAAGTCACATACTTCATGAAATTGGGTTTCAAGCTCAGTCTTCATAATACCAAGCTCTCTCCACTAGAGCAGGACACCTGCTCTAATATGCTTTTGCATCTCCCATGATGTCTAGCACATAGGAAATCCCAGCAGTTATTTGCTCATTGAATGAAATAATGGCAATACACATGAAAACTGCATGGAATTACTAAATTATCCTTCTAACTTCCAATTCTTAATTTATTATCACTCTAAGAGTTACAGTCTAAATTGGGCTTGGAAAACTTTTTTTTAAAAGGACTAGATAGTAAATATTTTAGGTTTTGCAAGCCATGTGATCTATCGTAACTCCTCAACCTTATCCTTGTAGTGCAAAGGCAGCCATACATGATAGTAAATGAATGGGCAAGGCTGAGTTCCAATACAACTTTATTTATTAAAATAGGGCCAGCCTGCAAGTCTATTTTATTGATCCCTAGCATAGATATGAAAATCATTCCAATTTCTTAATAATAAATAAAATATAGTTATTTTCCATGTGATATGCCGCACTTAACTTCCTGTATCCCTGAAAGCAGTGCTCACTTTGATTTGAATTGTCGTTGTATATACCCTTTCTGGTATTTGTGTCTGTCCCTCTCATGGCCTGTTAATTGAAATTATGGGCAATGATTACAAATTACAAACTACAAAGAACTGCAGTTTTCTCTTAAGATCATTTACTTCGTGTGTTATTCTTTTGAATAAAGCATGGCTTAGGATAAGTTCATACCTTCATTTTAAAAGTGGCCTTTTATTAAAATTTTAATTTTCTAAGTGGTTCTGACTCAACTTATTCCTCAACAGTTCTTTTAACAGAATCCCCTCAGCTGCATCCAGCAGCCAAGCTAAAATGATTTTTACTACTGGTCTTTTTTTATTTCTGCATATGACTCTCTGAAAGCAATACCCAGCTAAGTGTCACCCAGGCAACAAGTCCACTTAAATCACCTTCTCTTTTACCCTGAGCCTGTCCTCAGAAGAAAAGATGCATACCCAAAAACCTCATGTGAAACTTTCAGACGGGAAGCCAGGCATCTGGGGAGTCACTTTGGACTCTTTAGACAGCTTTAAACACATTCGAGGATATGAAAGCAATATGAGTAGGAGGGAGAAAGGAAACATATAGGTTGGAATACCTTGTATTCGATAGCATTTTTACAGTCTATAAAACATTCTTAATATCTTATTTGATTTGTCAATACAGCTTTCTGAAGTTTGAGACCCTTTGATATTTTGAAAACATGTAGATTCAGGGGGGAAAGTGAGATATCAGCATGCTTGGGAAATGGTGGAGCTAGAACTCCTTTCATATCAAAGTCCATGGTGTTTCTACATTATCCCATGGGAGAATTTTATGCAAAGTTTAGTATTAAACCTGAAATCACCTCAAAGCTTATTACTAAAATTTAATATATAATATATAAATACATTATATATACATTAGTTCTGACTATAGTGTATTGTCTGAGTGTTTGTTGAGCAATTATACTTATATATAATTGTCATGCATAGTTTTATTTCTATGGAAAAATGATTTTCAGTCTAACTCTAGGCACAAAATATGTTTTCCTATGCCAGTAGTGACAGCACATTCCCCAGTAAAATTGGAACAGAATCTCCACAGGGCAGTAGATAAAGGAGTGCAGGCAGCATAAACATGGCAACTCATAAGGACAGAACTCTGTACTTCTGAGTAACAGAAAAAATTTTTCAAATATTTTCTGGGTCAATGATAGCAGATAAATGGTACCCATGTTACATCATCTTCCCTGCCCATGGCAGGGATAACACCTGCTACCTGCCATAACAAGAGAAGGAGATGGTGCAACCTGAGTGCCATTAATTTTCTATTATGGATTTTAATATCAGAGTAGTACAGGGTCAGCCACTAACTATGTCTGTTGACAGAATTCTTTGCCATTCATCACAGAAGTAACCTCAGAATCCTTAACACAGCACTCTGGGCATCCAAAGCCAATCAGTAGGTTTTGCTCCACAGTTGAAACCTGCTTGCCAAACCTGCTGTAGATATTCTGAATTGGGTACCAGAGGTCAATTGTCTCATTAATGGGATGGGTTCTGGAAGTGATCTATATGATGAATGTGAGTTGGGGCCTATTTCTATAGTGAAAAATTTTGTTACATTGAGAGGGCATTCAACTTACACTAACTATGAGTTATGCCAGGAGCCATACTTAATTTACTTGGACCTCATTTGGTCTTCTGCTTTTTATATTTCCCTTCAGTCCTATTGACAAGAATGAAATAAAAACAACAACAACAATGTACTTCAGTCTAATTTATTATGCTGGACATGGTATCTAGAGATAAAGTGAGAGTGAAATTTTTCCATTAATTTCATTAATGGTTGTTTCAAATTGTTCTCTTATTTTTTACAACTGATTTAATTTCATAAGCAGTATTTCTATGAAATTTTATTTCTACATTTACTTTAGAATTATAAGTTGGCACTTATTTCTCAGGTATTTTCTGTTTGCTCTCTGTTTCATGTTTGGGGTTTGATTTTTTTTTTTTTTTTTTGTGCCTTCAGATGTGTTCTATTTTGACATAGTTAAGTTAGAGACAACTTGACCCTGCAAAGTAGCCTAGCAAAAATATGAAGTATCTTGATACTGAAATCAGTTTACAAACTGAATTTGAGATTTGTGATTTAGTACAATTATATGATGTCTCCAATTTGGAAATTAGCTATTTTATAGAAGTTTCCTACTAAATCAGTTGCTTAACCATTTTAGTTTGATTTTTAGACTAACTTCTAAAGCCTAATTAACACATAATAGAGCTTAAAAGTTTATATGTAATGAGGAAAAAAGCAATAGTATGACAATATGAATACAATTGGATAAAATAATGTTTCATTTATTTCGAATACGTATAGCTTAATAAAAACCTTGTTCAATTAAAGGAGAAGGAAGGTATAGTTGAGATAGTTTATAGAATTTTTTTTGGCCACGCAGTGTGACATGCAGGATCTTAGTTCCCTGACCAGAGATCGAACCCGAAGCCCCTACAGTGGAAGTGCAGAGTCTTAACCACTGGACCGCCAGGGAAGTCCTGAGATATTTTATAAAGCTTCTGAAACAGAATTTGGGATATTGTTAGAAATGTTTGAGTAAGAAGATTTTTTAATTGTACATAATTACCTTTGAAAACATTTTATTTGCATTATTCTTGTATTTTCTGCTCAAATTAGGGACACTTCTGGAAGCTACAGGAAAAAAAAAAACACGGAATGGAACAGAAATTTTAATCAGGTAAGTGGGAAGAGTTGAAAGAGAGAAGGAAATAGGAAAGATGGTTAAATGTATTTGTGAGTTTGCGTCAGGTGAAATCAACAAAGTTGTAAGTGATAAAAGTCAGAGAAAAAAGCAGAACGTATATGCATAACACCCTTAATTGGGAGGAGATGAGATGTTGAGAGAAAGATATTTTGGATTACGGTTCATAGTACGGTCATGGTTGATATCATTGGTCTAGGATGAGCTGCTACCTGTCTCCAGTGAGTGATAAAGATGGTAGAGATGGTACAGCCACTTTGGAAGATAGCTTGACAGTTTCTTATTAAAACATAATTTTAACATATGATCCAGCAATCACATGCCTTGGTGTTTACCCAAGGGAGCTGAAAACATATGTCCACACAAAAACCTGAATACAGGTGCTTATAGCAGCTTTATTCTTAGTTGCCAAAACTTGGAAACAACCAAATGTCTTTCAGTAGGTGAATAGATAAACTGTGGTCCATCCAGACAATGGAAAGTTATTGAACCCTAAAAAGAAATGAGGTATTAAGGCATGAAAAGACATGGGGGAAACTTAAATACATATTACTAAGTGAAAGAAGTCAATCTGAAAAGGCTACAAATTGTATGATTCTAACTACAGAGCATTCTGGAAAAGGCAAAATGATAGAGACCGTAAAAAGATCAGTGGTTGCCAGGGGTTGGGGGAGGGGGATGGATGAATAGGTGGAGCACAGAGGATTTTTAGGGCAGTGAAATACTCTGTGTGCTGTCATAGTGATGGACACATGTCACTACACATTTGTCCAAAGACATCAGATATGAAGAACACTAAGAGTGAAACATAATGTGAACTATGGACTCTGGGTAATTATGATGTGTTCATCTAGAGTCATCAATTGTAATAAGTGTACCACACTGGTGAGTGATGTTGATAACAAGAGAGGCTATAAATGTGTGAGGGCAGGGGGTATATGGGTAATCTTTGTACCTTCTCTTCAATTTTGCTCTGAACCTTATCTAATTTTTTTAAAGATGATATAGAGACCAAGGGGTATGACCCATTATTCATTTTTCACAGATGAGGGATGTCAAGCAGTTAAGTTTTCATAACCCACTAAGTATCTGTATTTGTAAAAAACAAACAGACAAACAAACAAACAAAAACCGTAATGAATACATTGGTCAGTACTTTTGTGCATTAATGGAAGAGTTGGGGAATGGATCACTTCATCCCTAGTAGGGCCTTACAACAGATAGTTTGCTGGCATATATAAAAATTCCGTTCAATACAAAACATGTTTCCAGGTTAGACTGACTTATTGCCATGTTCTCTGTTTTGGTATATTATTTTAAAAATGTTACTTAACCAGCTTCCTTGGTGATGACCACTATAAAAGCACTATTCAGAGCTTTTATCTTCTCCCCCAGAGTGAAAATCTGATTTTTGTTCAAGAATTTGTTATCCTTGGTCCAATGCAAACTTACTGAGGTGCTCCAGGGTTGTCCCTATGCTTCGTAGGAGCACCAGACAGTTGTCCATTATGAGTGACTGCATCTTTCATGTGTAATTAACAGGAAAATTCCCCCTGAAATATCACAGGTTTTCACACATCCCCATACTCAGATCATTCTCCATAGAGTTTTTTTATTGCCTCCAATGAGCTACTTGTGAATAATCTGATAACTCAGATAAATATATTATTAAACTGCTATTGATTACATTCATTTTCCTTCATCCACTCTATTTCTTGCAAATATATATATAATATATATATATAATGATATATATTATATATATTTATATATTATATATATTATATATATATATATAGAGAGAGAGAGAGAGAGAGAGAAGATTTAAGTGCAAGAGATTAAGAAGTTATTACTTGTTTTCAAATTAGCTTTATCAAAAATCTGTACCTGCTGTCTGGGCACTCATGGCCCTTCTTAAAATAATCACTTCCTTATTATCAGAAACAAAATAAGTAAAGTGATTTTGTTCAAGTCTAATTATTTTGAGCTTGTTTTCTTGCTCTGAAGGCTCCACAGTGAAACAGTCTTGACATGCAGAACACAGCTTCCGTGTAATATTTTATTCAAAGAATTTCAGAATAGTCAAGAATACCAAGGTCTCAAGATAGATTATTTCTTCCACATTTTCTGAGCAGAGGCATCCTTTAAAATGACAAACATGGTTGTAACAAAATAAACTTCGAGAAACTATGACTTCTTACCTTAATTAAAAATCGCTAACTCAAGGACATGATTGTATTTCCAGTATACTGTAAATAAATGTTCTAAAATGGTGTGGTAATTTCCCTAGGTATAGTTTGAAGATGTACAAATTTTTTTCAATTTGTTAATTGAATAAATATTATTGGATACAAGTAGAGTCTGTATGTGCAAACTAAAATACAGATTGACCTGATTATTGAGTAACAATTTACTAGTGTTGAAGAGATGCTGGTGCCTCCAGAATTTCTGTGCATAGGCAGGAGAATGTGCGTGCTGACTGGGTGCCTGATGCTTATATCAGAGCAAATGTTAGAATTCTCTTTGAATCACGTTTGGATGGGAGAGCGTTATAGTGAGAAGGTGACAGGATGCTTGGGAGCCGAAGCCAGTCTTAGCTGCTGAAGCTTGTACAACAGTGGATAGGGCCACCAGAGTGGCCAGGCTTAGCATGCCTTCTCCAAATTCCTCCAGCTGGACACACTCTATGAGCTACAGAACAGATAAGGGGCTCGATAACATCCCACAGGGTCTCGCGTCTCAGCATTTGCTTGAAGACATCTGAGATTCCTCTCCTTCTTATTTAGTGCTTGAGTGGAAAGAATTAACACATCTTTTAAAAAGACCTGGTAGAGTTTGTTTTCATAGCTTTTAAAGGATACTGATTATTTATTTAGTGAACAAGATAGTGTGTGTGTGTTGCTCTCCTTGTTCTATGCTTTAGTTAGTAACACAAAAACCATATTGTCATCACTGGGAATAATGACTTAAATCTTATGTAGATGGAAAGTCCTAGACATCAGCATAATGTCCTGTATCCAGCAAACCTTCTCTGTGGCAACAGGAGCACCACTGAACAAAGATAAGCCTTTGGACTATGTAGCCAATTATATCATGAGATTTGAAAGATGCTCAGGGAGCTGAGTTAAAAATTCTACTATTAAAGGTAAATATATTTAGCTTGATACATCATTTTATATTTAAATTCCCTCTTTTTGATTTTGGAGAGAAATAATTATTATTGATGGAAAGAATAATAATGATTAAAAAAATTAGACCCCTGTATTGAGTCAACTATTGCATAGTTGGTGGTATCACAAAACAGAGAATTAATCCCCTTAGTGCAGACAACACTATTAGTGACTGAAGGCAGAACCTTCATTCCTAGAGCACTTTGTCTTGATCATTGTTTATCTCCTTGTCTAATCATTTTTACATTGCTAAGGATAATGTTCTACGAGAGTATAAGAAACCAAGAATGTAAGAGTGTTTCTGCATTGGCTCATGCAGTTTCCTCCACCTTTGTTTTCTCTGTCAGTTGAACTCCTTTATAATCAACCTTCCAGATCAGTTCAAAGGCTACAGTCTCCAAGAAGTTTGCCTCAGTACCTACCATCCACTCCCATCCCATTTGTTGGAATTATTCCTTCCTCTGCACTATGAATATGTTATCTGTGACTAACTTATAGCACATCACATTGAGCTTATTGGATCATGTCTCTCCCATGCCTGAGATTGCAGATTTGCTCAGGAGCATGAGCTATATTTGTCAACTTTGAATCCTTAGTCGCCAGGCCTCTGACCCATTATAGGTACAAAATAAACAACTGTTGCAAATTTAAATTTATTCCACAATACTGGGTATAGGGAATGCAATGTTTCTTGATTTTTCACCAAGTCATATCCATCTATAAGTGGAAAATCAGTTGGGAGTGCAGGAGAGAAAGGAGCACAGAAAAGGAAGCTGGCAGCAAGTAAACTATATTCAGATTACTTTACATTTGTGCTAGGGGATAGACCAGAGAAAAGCTAATCTTTTTCCGGGAGGTGAATGGCATACCAAAGAGATTAAATGACCTGATCTGGAGTGACTTTGGGCAGGAGACAGGGTCTCTCTAACCTCAGTTGTCTTATTTGTTCTAAGAGTTTGACTAACAAATAGCTGACATTTAATAAGAAATCTTAGCTGTAATAGTCATAGGTGTATTCTTATTGCATGGATGATAATAAACAAGGTTCTTACCTTTTTTGAGCCTGCTTCCTCATGGAGTCTGATCTCTTCATGGAGATTCTAGTACTGAATTTGGGGGGACACTATATATAGCTGACACACAATATTTGCTTCATGAGTAATTCTTATTTTCCTCTTTCTCTTGTCCCAGCTGAATGTCCTTCAAGGACTATTCTGGGCAGAGATCAAACCAGGTGTCTTAGTATTTTACAGCAGCATTTTACCCTTACAGCCCAAGGTTTGACTTCTTACCTTGTTAGATTTTTTTTTTCTGATCTTCTGTTTGTTTGTTTGTTTGTTTTTAAGTGACAGCTGAACTAATTTTATTGTAGAATAAAGAAAGATATTGTTTCCGTGACACTGTTTTTGTGGCCAAGGAATACATATACCCACGTAACTTGACTCAGTTATACACTGAAACATGGGCCTTTCAGCTGTAACACAATTCTACTCATGCAGTTACCTGGTCCAGCCCTCTTTCAGGAAAAATTCAATTTTATTTTTAGCAATACTCTTCCAAGCAGGAAACATTAAGGTTAACAGACAATTCATTAAGTGAAGGCACAATCCAATAGGATCATTTTCTTTAACAAATAATGGCAAACATAAAAAAAAAAAAGAGAAAATATGAGAGTTTATCAGGTTTAAGCAAGATTGTTTCCAAATTGTTGTGAAACTCTTTGTGACCTTGCTTTTCAGTGGGCAACAGTGGCCCCTACATTTGTGGAATTTAAGTAAAGATAAAACAATTGGTGTTTGGCACATCATAAAGGTTATGAACACGGTAGTGGTGGATTTGCTCACCAAACCTCAGAATATTTGGAAGTTTATATAAGTCTATGAATTCCTACCATGTTTGTAATGGAAACAAATGAGGATTGAGGTACATACCTGACCTCTTGAAGTTAACACAAATATAAATTCTGTCCCCCCACGGAATTTTCCAGAATGTCCTTGTCAAAGTTAAAAATGTACAATATTTGTACAATATATCTCTAAAAATAAAAACACGTCTTTTTTCTTAATAGAAATGAAATACTTTTTTAAAATTAAAAGCACTTATGATGAATTGTTTTCAAATTAATTTCTTACATGTATAATTTGCAATTATTTTTTGACTTTTTTTTATTGAATGAAAGAGTCTTTAAATTTGATAGTGCTCTACAATTTTCAAAAGTTTCACACACATGATTTCATATAATTCCATTATAATTTGCAGTTCTTAAGGTGGGGTGGGACTCAAAATCTGAATCACAGCAAACTCTTAATGGAGGCTCGTTGAATAAACAAATGAATGAAAGGAAGAATGAAAGGAAACTTCAGAGATAGGAAAACAAGATGATCCAGTAGATTACCATGCAGTATTCCTATTCATAAATCTTAACCAGTGATCCTGGCTCCAATTCAATCCCCTATAGCTACTATTTTAGTGTAAACCAGTATAAAAGCACAAATGAGGTAATGTAATTTGGATGAAGAATTGATGCTTTATTGCCATTTGCTTTCACTACTTTTATTAATTTATTTTAATTATTTTATTCACAATTACATTTATTTCTTTTGTTTACTTTATTCACTGTTGTCTTTATTTATGGTTTCTTATCTGCCTTTTGGCTGTATCCACTGACTTCAAGTGAAGCCTAATGTGGCATGGCCAATTATGGCTGATTGTGGTGCTGTCATGAGGCTGCTGGTTGCAGCTGCCACTGGGATAGCATTCTCCAGGTCATCATCTGGGTCAGAATACTCATCATCTAGATCAGAGGCTATTTTTTATGCTCAAATGGACCCTTCCTATATTTCATTGTCTTTTTCTCTGAGATATTAAATTACACTAAAGCCTGAGGTTTTAAAATGTCTGAAAGGCTATAGGATACACGACCTTAGATTTGGTGGTTGCATATGGTACACTCAAAGGTCTGCTTAATTATGAAGTAATTCCAAAGTACCAGTTGGGCCATTTCCCTAAAAGAAAACTAGAAATGAATGTCAAAAAGTTGTCAATTATTCAATGCAAATTGAATTGCATTGAGTTCCATGAGTTCATCATTGTATGTGTTATTCTTCTTTAAGGAATAAAATTCAAAAGAGAAGCTCATCTTAGATGCAGAGAGCTTTAAAGGTCTCCCTTTGCATTCTTTTTAGTTTACTCAGACCCTGGCTCTTTTGGGTTCATTCCTAAGTTTCCTTTGCTACCTTTTTTTTTTGCAGCAGAACCATCAATCCAATTCAGACCGGGGCATGAGGTCTGTGTTTACAAAGTACTAATGCCTTCATTTGGGCTCCCAATCTTTCTTTCTGACCTTCATAAGCTGTTATAGGAAGAGCCTAGCTCTTTAAACAATAGAGTCCTGGACAAATATCTGTCTCCCCTCAGAAGTGTTTCTTCACAGGCCAGACAGTCAAAAGATGTTAAATACCAAATTCATGACTGCCTTTTCAAGACAAAGTGTGAAGCCAGAGCCTTGAATATACAGTCTGTTCACATTCTCAGACAAACAAGGTTACCATTTGAGGAGAGGATAGTGGCTCTTAAAAATTTTGGTTAAGAAATAATAGCACCTATGAATGAAAAAAATGACTAATCAACAAGTGAATGTTGAATTTGTCATAGGCTCTAGGCAATTACTATTGTAATGGACATTAAAAGACAAATACATCTATCAGACTGTTAAAATCAATGCCATTATCCAAATGGATTTACAAACATTAAATACATCTTCTCATAAAACATAAATAATGAACCCTGGTTTCATTGAAGGTCTGTGTGAAGCAGAAGAAATATTCATTAATGATTCTGGCCTGCATCCAGATCTGAGCCAAGAGAAGTTGACTTATTTAAAAACAAAAGTCCCAATAACTTGCATTTGCAGGATCACAAATTCCTACCATGAATCATTTTGTATTGTCTGATATATTTTCTAAATTTAGGATGCAATTCATTATCTAAATCCTTGCATGTCTCAAGATTTTTGCCCTTTGTTCTTCAATGTGTAAAAATAAAATAAAAGTCCCTAAATCCACAGCACAATGTAACATGATAAAAAGCTTTTTGTTTTAGAAAATTACATGTCAGTATTGGGTAGTCTATGGCACCAATTAACCAACAATGATAATTATAAGTTTTTAAATGCTAACAAATTTGTTGCTATATCTTGGAGATGATGTTGATTGTTTTCATGTTCTTTTGAGATTTTTCCCTTACTTCATTTTATAAGGCTCCTTTTTTTAAGGGCACAAAGTTATTTATTACAATAGCTGTTTTAGGAATTGATAAGCTGTAAAATCCTAGATGGAATGGCAGAATAGCCCCTCAAGGAGGGAATGGACTTCATTTATTCTTGATAAATTCCAAATACACAAAAATAAAGGGCTTACCAGTTGCCAGTGAGAAGTGAACATAATTATGACTTCACAGCTGCTTCTCCTAAAGAAAAAGGTGAGAGAGAGAGAGAGAGAGGGAAAAAAAGGAAGAGTCATGCTTTTTTGTACTGCATCTAAAAAGAATATGCACAAAGGGAATATATTTATGCCAGATATAAGAAGCCATAATCAAAGTAATACTGTACTACCAAAATAATGCCAAGAAATTCAGAAATTTTGACTTGGCAGACTATAAATCAAAGATGTGCATCCTTAGTACTGTAGTAAACAGAGCAAAGTATGGAAAATCGAAGTCCTTAAATGTGTTCCCACAAACTTATTTCCCCTGACACAAGTGGAGTGGTCTTTCAGCAAATTTGTCATTATCTGCTTTACTGGTTTGACATTTGCAAAGTGACCCTGTTCAGAGAAGAATTCAGAACTTGATGGGTCTGACTCCAAAGTGTGTGGTCTCAAGCAGGACCTTTGGAAAGTTTTTGCTTGGGACTTTGGACGTTAAACTTTATGAGTGCTGTGAGATAGTCAAGGTTACCGTTCACACCTGCCAGGATGATACATTGTTTAATCTATAGCAGTTGTTGGCAACTTTTTCTGTAAATGATTGCACTGTAAATATTTTAGACTTCGTAGTTCATATAAGCTTTGTCCCAACTGCTCAACTCTGCTGTTGTATTGGGTTGGCCAAAAAGTTCGTTCTGGCTTTTTGTAGCATCTTATGGAAAAACCTGAACAAACTTTTTGGCCAGCCTAGTAGCATGAAAGCAGCCATAGACAATATGCAAATAAATAGCAAGGAGGCTGTATTGCAAAACTTTATTTACAAAAACAGACAGCAGTTGCCTTTGGTCCTAGGGCCATAATTTGCAGTCCTCTGATGTAGAAAATTCCAACCGCAAAGCTGGGACAGTAACAGCCAAATGGTTATGTGAATTTTTATCAACAGTAATATTTAATGCCATTAGGGCTTTTAAGAATAATTTCAGGACTTCCCTGGTGGCACAGTGGTTGAAAGTCTGCCTGCCGATGCAGGGGACGCGGGTTCGTAGCCCAGTCCGGGAAGATCCCACATGCCGCGGAGTGGCTAGGCCCGTGAGCTATGGATGCTAAGCCTGTGTGTCCGGAGCCTGTGCTCCTCAACGGGAGAGGCCACAAACAGTGAGAGGCCCACGTACAGCAAAAAAAAAAAAAAAAAGAATAATTTCAAAATCTGAGTAATTTCCTTAAGATTTTTTGGTCAGTGGAAAAATGGGCACTAGTAAAGAGCAGTATTTTATCAAAACACTGCAAAAATACTTAGGTTACTTGCTTCCTTACAAAGTCATTCTATCAAGCAACTCCATACAGGAATTTATATTGAAGCCCAAACTCCAAATATTTGTATCTTCATTAGTTTCTAGCAGATGTAAGAAAAGATGAGCAGTCAACCTGATCTCAGTATGGATATTTTGGGGCAGGGAGAAAGAAGGTACCCGCTCAATCAGAGTTAATTGTAAATCTGCTTGAGAAAGTCTCATGAAAAAATAATCTCTTTAATCTACCTCCTACATTCATAGGCTATCTTCAACCTTCTGAAGAAATGTCAAATTAGCTGAGTGATAACTGTAGGTGAGGCCAGGGTGATGTCTTTCCCTGGTCCTTCCAGTAATCTGCTATTGACCTCTATATGCCGCTTAACTTCTACTTGATCTATTTCCCAATTTATAAAATAAAGGAGAATAAAGAGATGTCTGTAAAGTGGTTTGAGAGCCTGAGTAAAAGCCCCTCTGAAACACAGGATGGCTGAGCTTCAAAGAGTCAGGATGATAATCCGGCTATTGAGAATACATTTTAAATCATGTAAGTGGACACAATGGTAATTTTGTGAATGTCATATTACTCAGCAGTATTCCAGAGGGTTAAATAGATAAGGATGAAATAAAAGTTTAATATTCAAATTAAGCCTCTTAATTAAAATAGATTTGAGTAGAATACATGGAAAGAATGGGTTTTGAATTGAAAGTTGTTATTTTCTGATGTCAACATAGACATAAATTTATCCAGACATTTTCCAGTCTCTTTTATATAACTGAGGTACTCCAGCTTTTTTAAAAATTGTCTTTCACTTACTTTTTTCTTACTCTATTTTCCCTCACATTGTCCTCTTTCCTTTGGGAGACTTAACCCTGAAAATTTTAAATAATTCTGATAATGCTATAAAATTAATGTCATAGAAGCAGCATAACGTGGTGAAAATGTAATGGACTCAGTATCAGAATATGGGTCTGTATCGTCTGCTTTTTCTAACCCTTAGTTTCTCCATCAGTAAGGAACATAATAAGAAGCTTGCAAGGGCTCTTTCAGGAGATTAAACAAGATATTGAATGAGAAAGCATTAACAGCAATAGATGTTCAGTAGTCAAGACTTGAATTTGAGTTTGAATGAAGAATGCTGATTAAGGAACAAATAATCACAGTTTTCTTAACAAAGGAAGTGTTGACAAGATATTGCAAAAGTACTTAGGTTACTTGCTTCCTTACAAAGTCATTCTATCTAGCAAATCCATACAGGAATTTATACTGAAGTCCAAACTCCAAATATTTGTATCTTCATTAGTTTCTAGCAGATGTAAGAAAAGATGAGCAGTCAACCTGATTTCAGTATGGATATTTTGGGGCAGGGAAGAAAGTTGGGAAGGCAATTTTCATTGTGTCTTAATGTTTTCATTGCAAGGTATTTAACATCCCTTGTCCTTATCCAAAAATGTCTGTAGCACCCTGCCATGGTCATGGTAAAAACGAAAAGAATGGCCTTTCATGTTTCTAAGTACCTCCTGGAGGGTCAATATGAAATCTGGATGATAATTTAAAGCATTTGTGAATCCAAAAGACTTTGGATTATTTGGACATTAAAAAATGTTATAGATATGCTCATGAATATACAACATTCCTGAACCCCTCTCTTTAATGACAAGGGATCTGCTTAGAAATAGGGAAGAGGTGAGAATGGGAAATTTTATGAATTAAAATAAATACTCAAAAATAACTGTAATAATTGACAGGATACACACACACACACACACACACACACACACACAGGTTCAGTAATGTAGAACTATGGCAAATGGTCATAGGTCACTGTACCACGCTAGTGAAGAGGACTCAAAGATAGCATGGCTCAGGACAGTCTAGGACAGTCAAGGCTGGTGACAGGCCACGAGAGTTGGTGGGACCCTCATCTGTTGGTTGGCTTTAGATGAGTTTCTATACAAATGAAGTATACACAGGATGTTATGGGGCAGAATGAAAAGGAAGTTACTTTGCTCCATGCTTAGAGAGGTGTGCTATTTATGAAAGGAAAAGCAGAGAGGAGGAGAGAATCAAATTTAAAAGATGAATCATCTGACACATCTGTTGGAGAAATACTGAGCTTTTGTTCCCATTTAGTAGATGGTAAAAGGAGGAACATGAGGAAAAGTGGTTTTGGTGCTCATAACTGATTAGGGGTGGACACGGGAAGCTCAGAATAAATAATTTATGAATATTTTTTTCCTTTCCCCTAATTATTTTAATTCTACTTTGAATAAGCTAAAAATTGCTTCTGAGAGTCTAATCAAGCTGCTTTCAAACAGAAATGCAGAGATGATCAGTCTGGGGAAAAATACTTCTGCTACTTGTACTAACAGTACCCATTCATTGGGGTCTTAAGATGTGCACAGTAATTGTTCAAATAATTTTATATTCTTAGTCCTTCTATTCTTCATAATACAACCATGAGGTTGGTACTATCAATGTCTCCATTTTCAGATGAAGACAGAGAACCTGGAAAGTCAAATATTTTACTTGAGATTACATAGTCAATAAGAGAATGAACCTGGGATCAGAGCCAGAGCTGCCTGACTCGGGCTCATACCCTGTCTGGTGGGAGTGCTGAGTCAGGGGTGAGAAATGGCAAGCCTGGTAAAAGAAGAGGGTAATTATTCCAAGATGGATCTATTGGCGCCCACAGTATTCCTTGGGATGCTGGGTACACAGTTCCTAGATTTTGTAGATGACCAGACACAGTGGATAATTATTTAATTAACTTAAGATCCTCCATTGCCCCTAAAGGGAATGTGGGTCTGTACCTTCCAAAATGAGACAAACTAAATCAGCAGAGAGGCCCTTTAAGGATTTCCTCCCTCACCTCTACACTCTGTCATATTCTACTTGTAAGAAGAGACTTTCCAAAGGAAGAACTCAAAGCATACACATTGGCCATGAATTTCCCCTTGACTCATAGACAGGTAAAAGGAATTTAACTCCTAGTCACCAGGAAACAGGAAGTCACCTTCATGGTCATTTGATCTTTTATTGCTCTGAGGAGGCCCACTAATCATTGCTTTGCCACTTTAGGCCATTAAACCCATTTGTTCCTTTATATATCTGCTAAACATAGACGCTGAAATGAAGAAATACAGCCTAAATAAAGACACCAATAACAGCTTGCAGGAAGTGTTAAAAACAATTCTGCAGAAGGTTAGCAGCCCTGACTTCTTTACTGTGAGCTTTAAAGGTGCTTTCTTTGATCGGCCCCAAGGTCACTTCACTGCAGGTACAACAGCAGAGATTTTGAGAACTATCGAGCACTAAATTTGCACAATGAATCAGCTAGAGGTTATTAAGCACAGAGAATGACAAAGACTTAATATATTGAGAAGAGAGAGGAAACTCGTGAGTGTTGCTGTCTCCATGTGCTGGAGACATTCTCTTTTTGTGTTCTCTCTGTCTCTTGGTTCTGTGGGCTGAACCTGAGCTGCTAAGAAGAGATACCTACAGAAAAGCTATGAACTTGGAGGTTGACTGAGCCAAGTCTGTCCAACAGGTCAGAACCACAGATGCAGGAAGTTCCTCTCCAAATGCAGGTGATGATGGGTCCCGATACACTGTCAAATCACTCATTCATTAGAACTTTAGGAAGGCAGTATAGTATGGTGGTTAAGCTCCAGGGTTTTGGGGACAAATAAAACTGGAGTTAATTCCTGATTCTTCATGGGTTAATTACGTGACCATGGAAGAACCAGTTTGTCTCTATAAGGTATAGTCCTATTTTGCAAATTGGAATTTATATCAGTACTTCCTATATAGAAATGCTATGAAGATTAAATACTTAATGCAATGTCTGGTCCATACTGATGGCTTCATTCATGGAGGTTATTATTACTGAGTACTTATTATGTGTACATCATTGTTCAGAGCACTGGGGTAAATATAGAAGGAAAAAAGCATGTGGTTTACTCTCAAGATGTATACGATCTAGCTTGATTGATGAGAAAAGTACATATGCAGAAAATTAAATAATATAAAGTAGTACACAAAAAATGTTAATTGTGAAGCATGGATAATAAGTGATTTATTCATTTATTCATTCATTCATAAAATGCAATCTGAGTACTTTCTATGTTGAAGCTCTTTGCTAAGCACAGAGAAAGGTAATGGACCTTCATTCTCATAGTTTTCATTACATGGAAATTACGAGTGTTATCTCTGTTTTTGCTTATGGAAAAACTGAGGCTTAGTGGAAAAAAAAACTTACTCAAGATCCCACAAGTTGCAAGATGGGAGGTTGGGGGGTAGGTGAAATGTGTGAAAGTAATCAAAAGGTACAAACTTCCAGTTATAAAATAAATAAGTCCTGGGGATGTAATGTATGGCATGGTGACTACAGTTAATGGTACTGTACTGTACATTTAAAAGTTGTTAAGAGAATATCTCTCAAAAGTTCTCATTACAAGAAAGAAAACTTTAACTATGTGTGGTGATAGATGTTAACTGGACTTACTGTGGTGATCTTTTTGCAATATATACATACATTGAGTCATTATGTTGTATACCTGAAACTAATATAATATTATATGTCAATTATATCTTAATAAATTTTTTTCTTTTGAACCCCAGTCTGTGTGACCCCAAAGTTCATGATCTTATAGAACTATTATTAAGAGCATAGAGTCTAGACCTGGGGAGACTGGGTTCATATCTGGATTCTGCTACTTATTACTTCTGTGACATTGTGCAAGTTACTTAACTTCTCTGGACCAGAGTTTCCTCATCTGTAAAATGAAGATCAAATGTTAGTATCTACCTAATGTGGTTTTTTGAAGATTAAATGAATTAACACATTTTGAAACTTATCTCAGTGACTGGCATACTATATATACTGTACATTATGCTTTATTACTATTTTAATAGTGAGCTCTATAATAATTACTATCATAATTGAGTTATAGCATATACATAGAACATCGTTTGGTATATAGTAAGCACTCAGGAATTAGTTACTGATATTATTATTATTTTTACCTAATAGGTTATACTATGCTTAACTACTGTACCTGCCTTTGACCAAAATTGTCATTCCCTTCCCTTAGACTTCCATACTCCCTCATCCCACCTATGGTACCATAATACTCCCATAACACTATTTGAGAAATTGATGCTTTTGGTGATTTCAATAGACAATCACAGAAATTCTAGAATTAAAACAGGCCTAGGTTTAACTCTAAATTATGGTTCTTTGATGAGAATTAATGCATGATTACATGTAAACTACCATAGCATATAGTACATACTCAATAAATATTGATTATTGTTAGTATGATGAGTTCATCTATTTTCTTTCAACATATCATAGTCAGTGAATCCTTTTCCTTAAAAATGCTTTTTATATCATTTCTTCTTACAATTTTTTTTTTTTCTTACCTAGATTTTCTCCTAGGTGCAATCTGTCTTGCATATTATTGTCAGTGCCTTCAACACTTCGGTTAGACTAATAACACTGTCAGTGGATTCCTATTTCCCACCATGTCAAACATTTCTGCCTGATGGCCAAGATCTTCATTAATCTACTTCTATTTTGTCTGACTCATTTTACTTCTCATAGAGCCTCCATTCTGGTCAAAGTAGCGTCCTCATTATCATAAAGTAACTCTTGTCTTATGCTGACTTTGCATTACATTTATGTGCTTTCCTATTTCTCACTTGGGAGCCCTCCCTTTCACAATACTGACTCAAATCTACCCATCCTTCAAAGCCAAGATCATGTACCACCTCTCAGTTGAAGCCTGCCTTGACTACTCATATCCTTATCACCCTTTCCCTTCTCTGAAACCCTATAGGCTTGAAACCTCTTGCCTTACATAGTTCATGACACAGGGTGACATAAAGAGGTTAAGTACATAACCTCTTGAGTCCTATTATCTACATTCCAAACTTGGCTCTTTTTTATTCTAGCTATGGGATCTTTTTTTTTTTAAGTCTTTAAATTTATTTATTTATTTATTTATGTCTGTGTTGGGTCTTCGTTTCTGTGCGAGGGCTTTCTCTAGTTGTGGCAAGCCGGGGCCACTCTTCATCGCGGTGCACGGGCCTCTCACTATCGTGGCCTCTCTTGTTGCGGAGCATAGGCTCCAGACACGCAGGCTCAGTAGTTGTGCCTCGCAGCCCCAGTTGCTCCGCGTCATGTGGGATCTTCCCAGACCAGGGCCCGAACCCGTGTCCGCTGCATTGGCAGACAGATTCTCAACCACTGCACCACCAGGGAAGCCCTAGCTATGGGATCTTGAGTTTCAGTTTCCTCATCTGAAAATTGGGCATAACAAGACCTCCTAACTCATTGTATTATTTGTGAAACTTAAATGACAAAAGCCACACAAAACACTTAACAAAGGAGCTGATGTGTAGCACTTATTCAGTTACGTTATGATGTGGTTGTTATAGTAAGAGCACATGACATATTTGTTTGAATTAAACTGTTATTCCCACTTAGCTTTTCTTTAAAAAAATATTTATTTATCTATTTATTTATTTATCTATCTATTTATTTATTATTTGGTTGCACTGGGTCTTAGCTGTGACAGGCGGGCTCCTTAGTTGCGGCTCCAGGGACTTCCCTGGTGGCGCAGTGGATAAGACTCCATGCTCCCAATGCAGGGGGCCCGGGTTCCATCCCTGGTCAGGGAACAAGATCCCACATGCATGCTGCAACTAAGGGTTCTCATGCCACAACTAAGGAGCTTGCATACCGCAACTAAGGAGTCCACTTAGCTTTATAATACCTGTATTCAGACAAAATATTCAAATAGTAGAAGAAATTAGATAATCCAAAGAGAATGTATATTTGTTTCCCATTAGAATGTTGCCAGTGTCCTCAATCCCATAGCATGCATAGTCAGATGATTTAAATGTTCTCATCTTATTCCAAGTTTATCGCTCTCCCTCTGATCCTCTGTTGACCATCCCTAACTCGATCATTGGAGAAAGGAAGAGGGTGATAAAAGATTTCAGGTCACTGCAGATAACATGCACAAAGACAAACCCAAGTGTTTTCCATATTGATTATAAAGAATGCTTTGGGGGAGCCCTTTTAAGAAGGTTGCAGCCAATTTTCCTTCTGAAATCGTAAAGAGGTCAGTGATTTATGTTCCAGAAGAACAATAGACTAGAAAGCGTCACTCCCTGCCCATGAAAACAATGACTGGCTTGCAAGATCTTCCAATGTAGTCAGAGCTCAAAGAGGTTAACAGCCGTTTCTCCTTAACTACCTGCTATGCTTTCTCCTAGAGGCTTTTTTTTTTTTTTTTTGGCTTTTTTTTTGGCTTTTTCTGGCTTAAGAAATTATTTTTTCCTCCATTCTCATTTCTCCTCTTGAATCCTCCTTTTCTTTCCTTTTCCCTTTAGTGTCTGACTTTGTTTCTGACCCCAGTGGACACTCTCGAGGGCACTTAGCAGAGTTGTTGTCTCAGGTTCGGGTTTTCTCCCCGTCCTTTGACCGGTCATAGAACAAAGGACAAAAGGCCATCTCTCCAAGTATCAGTATCTCTTTACTGAAGCTTTGTTCTGCTGCTTTGGGCCTTTTCTCTCTGATTCACCAGAATTGCTCTTGAGCAATTTTCCCATTTCTCTTCTATTACCTTCCAATTTCTAGAATAAGTAGGTTGGCAATGTTGTTTCTGGTTTCTCACTTCCGATAAATCCTTCAACACCCTTTACTAAAATTTGGGGGCATTGTGGGCAGATGGAAAAATCAAACCAACGCCAATCTTCGTATCTAGGTCCCCTGCTCTGGCTTTGTGGCCGGAATCCCGGGTCCTGCAGTTTCTCTCCTAAACCACTACCAAGGTTGGCCAAACCTCTGGAGCTATTAGGGCTGGACTAGCTGGTGGAGGAACTGGTGCTTCTAACAGTCCTTCCTTCTTGAGTGCCTCCTCCTTAATGGGACATGGAAACAGTTATGGAGGGTTGCAGAAAGGGGCCATCAACATTTAAGCGTGTCCATGATCACCATTTTAGGGAACTCTCCTGGCTCCATTCTGTCTCTACTTCTCACTGCTCCCATAGTCCAGTGCAAACCTAATCCGACCCCACACATATCCTCCTCTCCACGTTTACTGCCACCATCTTAATTCAAGCGTTCACTTTTTCTGTGTGGAGGTATTCTAATACTTGTGTTAGTTTCCTAGGATGGCTATAAGAAGAGTACCACAAGCTAGGTACAGAAATTTATACTTTCATAGTTTTAGAGGCTGGAAATCAGAAATCAAGGTGTTGGCAAGGACATGCTTCCTTTAAGGACCACAGGGGAGAATCTGTTTCATGCCTTTCTCTTAGCTTCTGGTATTGTCTTTCCTTGGCTTGAAGCTGCATAACTCCAGTCATTGCCTCTGTTGTCACAAGACATTCTTTTCCCTGTGTCTTTATCTTCTCATTTTCCTATAAAGACAATAGTCATATCGAATTAGGGCCTGCACTAATGACTTCATCTTAACTACATCTGCAAAGATCCTATTCCCAAATAAGGTCCCATTCACAGGTACTGAAGGTTAGGACTTTAACATATTTTTTTGTGGGATGTGGGGATGGGAGGCATGATTCATCTCATAAGAATCAATACCCTAATGGGTTTCCCTGCCACCAGTGGTTCCTTTCTCTAATCCATTCCCTGTGTACTGCCTAGTTAGCTTTCTAAAACACATATCAGATCATTTATACTTGAATTTTAAAAATATCCACCAACTCTACATTTGTTTCATAAAAAGCCTTGAGAATTGCATTTCAGACCCTTCTCGTCTTAGGTTCTTCCCACGTTCCTTTCCAGCATGTTCTTCCATCCTCTCTATCATAGAACACATAGGCCTATCACTGTGACTATTAGAACTTTAAACCCTGTTACATTTTATTCCTCACTCAAGTTCTATCCCTCTTAAAATCAATCAATCCCTCTTAGGTTTTCTTCATAACCCTTTGCTTATGCTTCTACTATAGAATTTGCACCATGATCTTATTCATACTGATTTTCCCAATGCCTGGTACTTATGTGTAAATAAACGATGCTGAATAAACTATACCAGAAAGGAATAAACTATTCCAGGAAAGAATAAACTATTTGGTAATCAATGCTCCAAATCTCTTTGTGTGTGTGTGTTCTTCATGAGTTCCAGAAACTTGATAGTAATTTGTCAATATAAATATCTTATTCAGATAGCACAGTAGCCAAGGAGGCAGATTTTGGAACCAACCTGATTCAACGACAAGTTATATGATTTTGAGTTCTTTACGTAACCTTCCTGTCCTTTAACGTCTTCATCTGTTAGATGAGAATATGAATTCCTAATCTATAGAGTTATTGTGAAGATAAAATTTGAAAAATCCTTAGAGAAATGACTGATACAAATTAAATGGCTATTATTTATTGGCTATTATCTTTGTAACTACTATTTCTATTATTCTTATTAGTTGTCACTTTTTGAATCAGAATTACATAGCGTGTGGCTCTGAGGTTTAGTAAATAACTTTTTTCTCCCACCAGAGATCAAAACCAAAGATAGATATGGTGATCAGATAGACAAAATTAAACTTTAAGCTTTATATCTGACAAAACTGTTGGAGAACATGGCTTAGATGTTTGGCAGTAAAGGGCCTCCCAATATCCCAGCCCAGAAGTGAGCCTTTCCACCCAGTCCCAGACACAGCTGAGAATGTGGGCCTCTCTGTAGACATCTAGTTCCAAAGAAGAGATGCACATTTGCCTAATTCCTTCCAAATTCTCTCATCAGATACAACACTCCTCCCACGCTCTTTCTATTCTCCCCTACCACTTTCCAAAGTGTGAATGAGAGTGAAGAGGGAGGCCCAGGGAGCTTTTCTGCATTGAAGTAGGAGGAAAAGGGGAGGGTAAATATCCCCCCCCAACATAGAACTCCTCATTTCATATGCTCTACTTATATTATCTCTAATAATATAAATATAAGATAAAACGAACCTGTGACATAAGTATAAGTATCATCCTCATTTTAGAGATGAAGGATCTGAGGCTCTGAAAAGTTAATTAACACTACCATTAGTTAGGTTACCGAAAATAACAACACTAAATGGAAGAGGAATAAGTTGAATCCAAAGTCATCTATGATGGTATGTCACCTCTCCTCTCCCCCCAAAAGAACAATAATAAGAAATTATACCTATATATATGAAGGGATTTTATATCTTTTATTTGTTGAATTTGGACCTTTACAATGACAACAAAAAGTATTACTTAAAAATGATTGTCCCTGCATCCTATGTGGTTTATTAGTAGGTACATGGAAATGCATAGAAAGATACACAGTGGACCATGGGTAATATCCAGTGTGATGCTTTTAACTTGTATCTCATCATATACATTGAAGACTTTGGTACTTTGTGGCTAAGAGAAATGAAATGTTTTTCATCATTTTGTTTCATATTATTTATTGTTCCTCACATGTGTATCCTAATATTCTCTATTATATGGCAGTTCCTGCTGGAACATTTCCTTGCAGGAAATTCTCTGACTGGGTCATTTGCTCAGTTTTCATTTAAGAACAATGTATCGACTACTGTGTTTCTAGCCCTAGTTTTTTCCTTTTCAAGACTCTAGCTGTTCTTGGGTCTATTAGCTACTGCTACCCCAAGAATAACTTCAGATCCCCTACCTTACACTTTTGCACAACCCTCACCCCCCGCCAGTGTTTTCTTTTCATTTTCTCTCTTGGCTAAACTGTAAGTGACATAGAGATTACAGTTTTATGTGTCTAGTTTGCTGCTATATCTCTTGTACCTAAGCCAAGTGCTGGCCTAAATTATTTATCAACAAATGAGGGTGAGATGATGGTGATGATGATGGAGTTATTCCTTAGCTTTTTTGTAAGATTACAATCACTTTCAATCTGAAAAAAATCTTGCTGTTGGAACTGTCATTTTGTATCACATGATCAAATATTCTCTCAGCTCTAGGAGGCAAGGATTTTTCTCTTTATTTTTCTACTTAATTCTACATGGGCTATAAATATATTTTATATCATTATCCTAAATTACAATTAGGAAAGTAATATATCATTGCCTCTCTCTAACCACCTTAAAATCAACATGCTGAATTTATTCTCCAATCCAGGTGAGTCCTGTCAAACAGAATTAAATCATGTTGTTCTTGAAGCATGGTGTTGGGTTTTGGAATAATAGTGGCAACTTCCTCCTTTTAAAAATGCTATTTAGTAGATGTTCTTTTCTGATGAGAAATTAGCAACAGCTACCCACATTACAGTGTCTTACATCCTCTGAAAGACATTATCTATATACCAATAGAATATCTTGATCTGTGTTCTCATGTGGTAATGACTGCAAAGTTTTATTCATGATTCCATTCAAGTGGCTGGTATAGTGTGGATTTTCAACAAATGGCAAATGTATGTAGCAATAATAATAATTCTGAAAACAATCTTATAATAACATAAGAATGGATGATGATGACCCTCCTGCTAAATAGGTACATGTGCCTTGTAAGGCTCTGAATACAATTTATAAATCATATGGAAAGAATCATTGGAGAAATTTTCATAACCATGTGTGTAGTACAAAAGATTAGATTTTTAAGAGAAAAAGTTTCAGTCATGTTGAAAGTAAGATGCAGAGTTTTTTAAGAGGAAAAGTTGCAGTCATGTTGAAAATAAGATGCAGAGTCTAATTTCATCAGCATTTAACATGGGGCTCATTTTGGTTTTCCCAAAGAAAGAGGAGGCAGTGACTGAAAATTTGGTCTTATAGTATCTTATAGTATAGTATACCTTTGATGTACATTAGGTCCCATGGAAACTACATTGGGATGGCTTGAGAGTGACATCTACAAATGTAGGGTAAGGTCATTTTTATCTACTGCTTTGAAATTTAAACCATGATTTGTGATATACAGTGAACTCTCCTTAACATATTCTGAAGGACTAGGAAAAGACAATATTCTGAATGCAGAAATAAGATATGTGACTGCATTATGCAGTTTTCAGAAAGTTCAACATTTTTCTGTATGTAGAAAAACAGAAAGAGCCTCATTTCCCCAGTTTGCCTTTAGGAATCCTGGCAATGCAGCTGGTCTCCTTAACATGGAGGGGAGGGAAACCCCCCCTTCTGCTTCCTTCCTTATTGCTGGTAGCCAGTGAGGTCACCAGGTAAGGGACAAGTATTCAAGGTTTTACATGATGCAGTAAGTAACTGCATGTGAGCCATGTTAACACCGCAGGGGTTTTCTTGCTTCCTCACAGTGTCTGCCATGACCTCTGGCCTGCCCTTCTTAGGGCACTGATGTGATTTCCTTTATTAATTTGCCAGAGCTTCACCTATAAATTCCAGTTTCAATTAAAGGGAGATGTGTTTCTAAGGAGAGGAACTAGAGTGTGGGATAAAAATGGCTTGAGGTTTAGTGGAATCTTATCTTCTCAGGCTTCTAAAGCACTCTTCGGAGAAGAAAAGTCTAGATGCTAAATTACGAGGTCTAGATTCAAATTCTGACTCATTTCCTTTCTAGCTATCTGCCTTGATCAAGTCAAAACTTATCTGAGCCTGGCATCATGATCTGAAGAACATAGTGAAATTTTAAATGGGTAAACATGTGAAAAGGAGATAACATAGAAGAAAGTTCTTAGTTACACACTAGGAACCGAATATATTTGCATTGCATGAATGAATTAGTCATCTCATAAAACTTTGTTTATACCGGTCTTTGTTCTCATTATAATCCTTTATGTAGAAAGTTGTGAAAAGATCCATCTCTCATCTCATGTCATAGATGTGGGTTAAATGGCTATCTACATTTTACTATCACCATTTGGAATATGTGGCCTCCAAGGTCACTTTTGGCAATGAGAGAGATGGCTGGATGAGGCACGTGGGTTCCTACTCACTTCCACCCAGAAGTTACATATATCTCCTCCACTGAGGCTACACTGGTCCGAAGCTAACTGCTAGGTTAGGCTGGGAGGTATCAGCAAGCCTGTCAATGATTGATACACACTACCACTTCCACATTAAAGAAAATAATGTTTCATAAATCTCCTTGTTTAAAACTGACTATTGTTATAAAAAAAAAGAGAATCATAAAACAAGCATATTTCCAAAAACAAATGGCAAACACTCCTGATAACATTCTTGTCTGATCTGCTGTCCAACACTGATAATTTTATCTACATGGAGAGAAAGAACAATACATTCTTCTTTGATAGAGTAAGTCTCATTGCTTCATGTCTCCTGCCCACAAACTTAAACTTTAAGAGGCGAATAAATAAGCAACTTAGCATATGTGACCTCCTGACCGTGAAGTGTTAAATTCCAGGAACTATATTACTCCACCACTTTTATTTGTCTGTGGGAAGTCACTTGATTTATGCCTGATCCCAGGATACAATAAAAATGTGCAGGTATGCCAACTAGAACGATTGGAACCTGTCAAATAAAAATTTTAGTTGCTCTTAAAATCTACAAATAAAAGTAACCTTTGATTAAGGATTATACCGTTTATATCATGCTTTTATCAGTATTCAGACACAAAACACATTCAAGTAATTTAACTCCAATATAGTACAGTGTACCACAGTCTTTGGAGAGGAATATCCTCTGCATGATGAAAGAAAAGTTTCTTATTTGTAAAGGAGTTAGAACAGAAAAGCAGTTCTAGCCAAAAGGAGCTAAACCAGTATAGACAGGTAGATTAACAGAAAGATTCAGCCAGCCGAGCAAGGTCTGAAGTTTCTCAGGTTTGCCTTATTTACATTCTTATTTTATGGGCTTTAGAACTTAAGATGGGTTCCAGCTAGGATTATAAACCAAAGTGCCATAATAACCCACAAGACTGTTGCAAAGGAATTCCCAGCTAGGTTTTCAGACTCAAGAGCTTGGGATAATTCCAAAATGATTCTCAGCTCTTAGATATTTTAGGCAGGTCCACGTTGATGCAGAGTGAGACTCAAAAGTGACCTGAAGAATTTCCATCTTATTAGCACTTCATTTATAGTGTACCCATGTCAAGCCTCAGCCTTGGAGTTCCGGTGTTAGCTTAAACATGAAAGAAATAAAATCTACTCTGGTCAATACAGAGCTGAGTACAGATTCTGTTTTGTATAGTCATGGTTGAAGCATGCTCACATCACCTTTGAACTCAGACCACTCTGAATGTTCTTCAGAGGATGAACTATATCTTTGAAAATTTTTATGGGTTTAGTATTTCTTTGTCATTAAATGTTATATATTTGTATTTCAGTTCACTTTTCAAAAAAAAGGGATTTTTTATATAAAAAACATTTTTTGGTATAATTGACCTATAATATACTAGCTTCAGGTGTGCAACATAGTGATTCAATATATTGCAAAATGATCACCACCATGAGTCTAGTTAACATCCATCACCATACATAGTTACAGCTTTTTTTTCTTGTGATGAGAACTTTTAAGGTCTACTCTTTCAGCAACTTTCAAATATACAATACAGTATTGTTAACTATCATTACCATGCTGAACACTACATCTCCAGAACTTATTTTGCAACATATTCTTTTCTTTTTTTAAAAATTTTATTAGTGTGTTAGTTTCTGCTTTATAACAAAGTGAATCAGCTATACATATACATATATCCTCATATCTCCTCCCTCTTGTGTCTCCCACCCTTCTAGTTATATTATTTTATAACTAGAAGTTTGTACCTTTTGACCCTCTTTTTCAGCCATCCCTCACACCCCACCTCTGGCAAGTACCTATCTGTTCTCTGTATCTATGAGTTTCTGCTTTTTTGGGGGTGTGAGTGGTGGCTGATTATATTCCACATAAGTGAGATTATATGGTATTTGTCTTTCTCTTCTGAGCAATTTCACTCAACATAATGCCTTCAAGGCTCATCCGTGATGCAACAAGTGGCAAGATTTCCTTCTTTTTTATTGCTGAATAATACTCCATTATGAGTGTGTGTGTGTGTGTGTGTATGTATATAATATATATCACTTTTTCTTTATCCAATCATCCATTGATGGACACTTAAGTTGCTTCCATATATTGCCTATTGTAATAAATGCTGCAATGAACATGAGGGTGTATATATCTTTTTGAATTAATATTTTGTTTTCTTTAGATAGTACTCAGAAATGCAATTGCTAGATTACATGGTGGTTCTATTTTTAACTTTTGAAGAACCCCCCCTACTGTTTTCTACAGTTGCTACGCCAATTTTTCTTCCCACCAACAGTGCACAAGGGTTCCCTTTTCTCCGCATCCTCTCCAACACATGTTATTTCTTGTTTTTTTGATAATAGCCATTCCGACATGTATGAGATGATATCTCATTGTGGTCTGGATTTGCATTTCCCTGATGATTAGTGATGTTGAGCACCTTTTCCTGTACCTGTTGACCATCTGCATGTTTTCTTTGGAAAAATGTCTAAGATTCTTTTCCCTTTTTATAACCCAATTGTTTGATTTTTTTTTTTTTTTTTGGCTCTTGAGAGTATGAGTTCTTCATATATTTTGTATATTAACCCCTTATCAGAAACATGATTTGCAAACATTTTACCCCATTTGGTAGGTTGCCTTTTCACTTTTTTGATGGTTTCCTTTGCTTTTTAGTTTGATCTACAAACTGGATTTTTGATCATCAAAATGATTAAACAAAATGACTTGGGTTTTAGGTCTTTATACTTCTTTTTGAAACATGTACAACCCCACTCTGAGAACACCCTCTACAAGTTGCCATTCAAAAAAATTTCACCTTGGAAATCTTAGCAGCTATTAGACAAGGACTGTGCCTTTTATTCACCTTTGTGTTCCCCCACCCCATGCTAAATGCAGTACCTGTCAAGTGCAGATGCTCAATGTTTGAGAATGAGGAAAAACAAATAAAGAAGAATGAAATTTTCCTGATTGCCACCACAGTTAATTCCAGGCAGGCTCCATTCAACACTCCCTGTGAATCAGAACAAGACCTCAGTCAAGCTGCAGACCACATAAGATGGCACAAGTAAGTCATCACTGAGGCAGAGTCAGGATGCTGGGAAACAGGAAGAGCAGGACAGCAGCCAGGGTCACTGTGCAGGTTATATCAGAAAGTGATTTTAGCCAATTGCCAGGTTAAAGTTCCTGTTGTTTCAGCAATGCAGAGCTTTATGGTAAGTTTCCAGTGACTTTCAATCACTTGTGTGTCCAGGAGTGATCAGGCAATGCAAAGTAGTGGGCACTTGCAAAGTCATTTGTGTTAGGCTTGACATATTATGCATCAGCTTTGCCCTTTTAATTGTAACTCTCATAGGCCAAGATTAACATCAGTTATTTTCACTTTTATAACCGACTTTGATGAAAGCTTATCTGAGATTAAAAACATGATGTGAAAAAAAATCAAAGATCAAAATGATTACACACACAGATGCATAAAACATACTTGTATATGAGCTCACACCCCTATACCCACATAATAGCAACCCTTACATAATTCCATATTATATATGATAATATATATCCCATAATATATATGGAAGTGTGTCTGTGTATACACATATATACATGCAATACATACATATGGAATTATATACATATATATGGAGTCGTATGGGTGTTGTCATTATGTGAGTATGTAAACTGACACCATTCCCTTACCAAAAATTATTGAACATTTACTGTATCTAGGTACTCTGCACTTAAAATACAAAAAGCGCATCTTTCCCAGTCTCTGACTTCAAGAAAGTTACAACTTACTAAGGAAGACAGAATCACAAACTCATAAATGTAGCTTAACCAGTGACATAGGCAAATGCTTCTTGAAATGCTTAAGGAAAGAATGTTTTAATCACCATTGCCTTCCACTTATCAAATGCAGGTCTTTCCTCGCTTATCTAGTCCTATGCATCTTTCGAGTAATGAGTTTGCAGATAATTTTCACCTTAAAACCTCAAAATGGTTGCAAGTGTTGTGGGAAGCTTTAGATTTACACCTCTAAAAGCTCTAACACCTTTTGCTTTTCTCAGCGTCACGTGAAAATTTGTTGCTTGAACCTTGGAGAGGATTCTCCCCTTTTGAATTTCTTCCCTTTAATCATCTTGCAATTTGTGAAATGAAATGTTTCATTAATGGCTTTCTTGTGATTTTTCTAAGTCATCACATTTATAAATATCTTAGTAACATTCTGAGAACATCTGTAACACTGTATATACCTTGGAAGTAAATATACACACAAACATATGAATGTTTAGATGATAAAAAATTACAGCAGAACTAAAATCTGATATATTCTGAACAGTCTGTCTCAGGGTTTTCATCTGTAAACCGGAACTAGCATTACCTTTCCTTCCTGTTACAAAGGATTGCCATGAATTTCAAATAAGATAATATTAGTAAGTGATTTATGAGGTAAAATATACTATACAAATACATGTCTGGCCAAGACGTGAGGCCTCATGTCAGACTCTCACAGGTTCCTAAATGACTAGAATGGTTTCTACAGGTGACGACAAGAGAGCTCAAGTACTTATTTGATATTTACAATTTTCTTCCAAATTGCTTTTCCACTTCTTTCAAAAGCTCCTTTATGCCCCCTTTCCTGACTTTGTTGTATGTGTTCTAGTTTCTATCCTTGTTTCTGTCTTTGGACTTGATACTTCCACTGGTCACAATATTGGTTCCTACTAAGCTATTTTTCTGTTAGCAACCTCATCTAAGTTGCCTCTTGGCCGTCTTTCCCAATGTGACGCAGAATCCTCCTGTCCTGAAGCTGTCCTCTGCTTTGGAGTCCAAGCTCCTATGGCCATATGATGTTTTCACTGGGCTTGCCCGAGCATTTCTAAAAGGCAGCAAATAGTCTACATTGTTTAGAATTATCCAAACTTATTGAACAATGGCAGAAGTACTGAGGTTTTACTTTCCAAAATGACTCAGCCCTCTGAGAAGGGTAGGGATTTTCTGCGAATACTCACTTCAAACAAACAAACAAACAACAAAAAACTCTTGCACTGCAGACTAACTTGGGGTAGGAAACTTGATGACCTATAAGATAATTATAGCATTGCTTCCAATGTGCCATTGAAAGAAAAAGGAAAATATGTGGGTCTGATTAGAATCATGTAGACAGCTAAAATATGTTCTTTTGATGAAAAGATCTTACAGGATGCATTTTAGTGTGATCTTTATCACAATAGATTTTTATTTCAGAAAAACCTGAGTTTGAGTTTTGGTCATGCTATTTAACAGATCTATGATATATAAGGCATGTTACTTGGCCTCTCCAAGTCTCTGTTTTCTCATATAAAATGGTCCTGGTTGGCTACCCTTTTGCTTAGAATGTAGAAAGATACAAGAGAATGTTACTCTACTACATTAAGAAAGCAAAATCTATGAAAGTATTCTTAAGACCCTTAGAGAGATGAGACTTCCAATCACATGAACTGATTTCCAAAGACTGAGCAACCCCCTCCAAAGACAGATGAAACAAATAAACGGTTTCACCTTTGAAAGAACATGGAAGAAAGAGGTAACTGTCAGTGACAACAGGTAAGGAGAAAATAACCAACATTTTAACACATTTTTTAACACATTTTTAAAGGCCAAGTATGAGTGAGTATGACAAAATAAAATCTAGGGGCTCCAGATACAAGTGGAGTCTATACATTCTTAAAAGTGTTCTTCACATGTTCTCATTGGTCCTTATAAGTTATATCCAGGGAAGGGGAGGAAAACTAAATGACCTCCCCCTCAAGTAAGAGTCATAAGCTTCCAGGAAAAGGGCAGGTAACCTGTACTAACCTTCCCACATTCTTTAAAAACAAGAAATGCTTAGGGATGCATTTAACAATATAACTGCAAGATTTTTATGCTAAAATTGACAAAATGTTGCTGAAAGAAATTAAAGACCCAAATAAATGGAGATATATACTGTGTTCATGGTTCAAAGCACACAATATTTTTAAACTATCAGTTTTCCCCCAATTCGTCATAAGATCCAATGCAATCACAATCAAACGCTCAGAATGCTTTTTAGTAGAGCTTGTCAAGCTGATTTAAAATTTCATATGAGAAAACAAAGGGCCAAGGCAAGCCAAACCATTTTGAAAAAAAGTGAAAAGTTGGTGGACTCAGACTACCTGATTTCAGGCTTTACTTAATAGAAGGGTAAATCAGTTATACTTTAATAAATATGACTTTAAAAAATGAATGTAATAGAGGACTTACTTCAAAGAGTTGTTTCATGAATTAAATGAGGTGACTACCAGCGCAGGGGAGGTGCTCAATAAATAGAACCTCTTGTCACTGGTATTTGTTATTTGTTAGAGAGTCTTAAAGAATAATTTCTATCCCCCTCCTGCCTTCCTCCCATCCCCTGCCACCAAATGTTCTGGAATTAAAATGGATCTTTCTATGTGGGACATTGAGAGATCTTTATTTTCCTGGGTACTCTCTACAGACTAAAATCATTATGAGGTCTTGGATATGTAGTCTGATGTATCACCCTCAAAAGTGGCCATCCTGGGGCTTCCCTGGTGACACAGTGGTTAAGAATCCACCTGCCAATGCAGGGACCCGGGTTCAAGCCCTGGTCCGGGAAGTTCCCACATGTCACGGAGCAATGAAGCCCTTGCGCCACAACTACTGAGCCTGCTCTCTAGAGCCCGTGAGCCACAACTACGGAAGCCCGTGTACCTAGAGCCCATGCTCTGCAACAAGAAAAGCCACTGCAATGAGAAGCCTTGCAGTGCAACAAACAATAGCCCCTGCTCACCACAACTAGAGAAAGCCCACACGCAGCAACGAAGACCCAATGCAGCCAAAAATAAATAAATTAAAAAAAAAAAGTGGCCATCCTTGATTTCACCTGGTGAGTGCATCTGTGGAGCCTTGGCTGGAAGCATTGCATCCCAGGTGAAATAGACGTGGCAGCTCCCATAGTCCCTCTTGTTAACATGTAGGCAATTTAAGAGTTGAAGCAGATTTTCTACAAAGAAGACTCGGCTTCAGCTCCCCTTACTTGTGCTGGCCTTTTTCAAGGTCCTTAGATGGGGCCCTAGCAATGCGTTTACCTGATCAGGGGTTACTGTGAAATTTGTAAAGTAAAAATATTTTAACCACAATTATGTAAAACCACTGTCTCTTTCCACTCTGCCCTCCCCTCTCTCATACTTCCCTTCATGTCAAGTAGGATTAGAATGGCAAAGTTTTTTCCTTCCTTTCTTTTCTTTTGTATTTTGCTAAGATAAAATTGAGTTGGAAACACAATTTGACGTTTTTAGTCACTTCCAAGTAGAATTAACTTGTTAGTCTGAGTTTGAATGCATTCCAGGAATATTCCCCCCACCCACTAAGCTGACTTACTAGCATCCTGATATGAAGGTGCTGGGGTGGAGACCACGTCATGATATGAACGTGAACTACAGAGCTCAGCAATAACAAGTGTTGGGGGAGTGACAGAGAAACAAAGTTTGAAATATATGGAGCTAGAAGCTAATCTTTGGAAGATTCTTCTAAATTTCAGACATGGACAATTTAAGAAGGAAGTTGGAATTAAGTTTTTTGTAGATAGCTCATCAAAATGGAGTTTCTCTCCTATTAGGAATATAGCAGAAATATACACAATTATATTCCCACTATATACATTTTTATGGGAATTGTGTAAAGCAGAAGTTATCAGAATTTTTGTAGTTTTAGGCACAAACATGGAGCAGTATTACAAAGGATGGGTACCCCGTGCATGAGTGCATCCCATTCTCTGTCTGATCATACTGAGTGTATGTGACATATCTCTTCTAACAGTGCCTGGCAGGTCCTGAAAAAACTGTGCAAAATTGCCACAGACATTGTTAAGCTGCCTGAAGAAACGTGTCCCAGTGACAAATATCTACACACATTAATAAATAAGTCGCTGTAGGTAGTATATAAAAGCAATTTGTTTACATAATTATCTAGCTCAATGCAATATAGATGCATTTGAATTTCTCCTATGCATGCCATGCTTTCAATTAATTTCATATATTTTCAAAATTATTGGTTATGTCATTAAGCAATATAAAGATTAAAGATCATGTCTGTATACTGTATAGCATGATGCTAGGCACATGACTGCTTAACCAAAAGCAACTACTAATTGTTATTTCAATAATACTGTAAGTTTGATGATATAATGGGTCATTGATATATAGCACCTGTTTATTCTTGATAGTGCTGTCCAGTAGGTTACTAAAGCTTCCTGTGGGGAGTTTCCAGTAGGAGCTGGAGTGCACTGATGCGGGCCTCTGAGCAGTAGACATTTGTTTTTGTAGAAGACATCTACATCCATGGTGGTACCCTCTCAGACTTGCCTTGCTCCAAATTTAGTCTACAAATAGCCCCTCATTTCTTATCGCTGCAGGCCAGGTCAATCTACTTGCTCTTGTCACATCCCTAAAAGAATTTCCCAATTCTTAAATATCTGAAAGATGTTTCTTGTTATTTATTTGAAATATAGGAGAAATGCCAGTAGCCACTGTCATTGGCAGAAAGAGCCTCTCTCCCTGTTCTCCTTTGCTCGAAAGATACTAGGTCAGCAAATGAATGGTATTTATTTGTGCATTCTTAGAATTCCAGATATTTTGGCATGACAACATAATACAAACATTATGGAAGTAAATAGCCACTGGATGTGTTATGAAAATAATGAAAAGTATTATATATTCAGTAACTCTTCAAATCCATTTATAACATGACTTTGAAATATCTGAACTTTAGCATTTTCTATCTTCCATGTGTCCTTTTCTGTAAATAAATAAACTGCTTCATTCAAGCACAATAGTAATATAGATGATGATGAAGATATTGAAGTATAATTTATCTTTTATCTGTTTTGTGGCACTTTATATATAGTAATTCTACACTTGGCTCCAAGTAGCCATGTGGCCATGTAGAAAACTTAACAGTGATTTAAATATATGGGGGTGTATTTTCCTCAACAAGAAATCAGGAGGTTGTCCAAGTCTCAGATGGTGGCTCCATCATGATATTAGTGACTCAGGCTCCTGTGAACTTTTCATTCAACTATCTTAAATATGTGACTTTATTCTCAAAGTTACCTCAGAGTCACAAGATGGCTGCTTAACTTCCAGCATCACATTTCTCTAGGGCAAAAAAAAAAGAGAATTGTAAGGGGGAATAGAGTGTGCAGGTCAGATCTGTCCCCTTCTGAAAATATTTTAACGATCTTTTCTTTTAAAGATCTAATCCTCTGCTTATATCTATTGGCCAGCACTGAGTCACATATGGCATATTTGCCAAATCCCTAGCTGCAAGGGAGGCTGGAAAGTGGAGTTCTGTGTATGTTGGTATGTATCTACACATGCATGCATGCATATATTTTTAAGAATACATTGCTGCTTTATATATGCACTGGAATATTGCTCAGCCATAGAAAGAATGAAATAATGTCATTTGCAGCAACATGAATAGATCTAGAGATTACTATACTAAGTGAAGTAAGTTAGACAAAGACAAATATTATATGATATAACTTATATGTAGTGTCTAAAAAATAATACAAATGAATCCACAAATGGATTCTGACTGAAGGTAGGAGAGACTGGATCATATTAAGTAGTGAACAAAAAGGGTCTGCCATACTTAGTCATCTTTCTGGAAGTCCTATAGGGTGGGGGTTATTATTCTTGTGAAGAATGATAAAACAGAAGTTAGACAACATTTTACATAAGTTGCAAAAGTTAAGTTTGCACCCAAGAAGTCACATTTGGTGGGAAATTATTACAAATAGTCATTAATATGCTTTAAAGAAATGTGGAAGAGTCATAAAGGACTTTCACAGGCTTAGAATTGTTTGTGCTTTCCAAGTTTATGAGTGTTTTTATACTTCCAACCGACCAGTCTTCTCTTAGTTGCTCTAACACTCCTTGGGGCTTTGTCCTTGTCCCTTCTATTTTGAAATTTTGTCATCTGGTGCTTAGGCTGTCCAGCTTCTCCTTTTCTTGTGGGCTTTAGCTGAAATGTCATCTGCTCAGAAAGATCTTCCATGAGGCCCTCATCTGGCAATTGTCTATCCCCAAGTCACTCTCTATCACATTATCCTGAGATTTATTTCTTACACAGCATGTGACTATATAAAACTATCGTATTTATTTATCTTTTGATGCTTATGTCTCTCTTCATTTGTTCCCTATCAGAATGTAAGTTCCTTGGAAAGATTTTTGTCTTTCTTCTTGTTCACCAACCTGTGCCTGATATCAACTACAAAGCCTGGTAAATGGTAGGATCTGAAGACATGTTTGTTTAATTTCTGAATGTATGTACTCTGAGGGGGAGGTGGACCTGTGTCAGTAAAGAGTAAAAGAAGCGAGGGACATACACGTTTCTTCCAGGCTCTGGTCAGTTTCTGTGATGTAGAAACACGTGTGGTGGGCACTGGCTGGATTTTGGCCTCAGATACTGAGCACAATAAGGGTGGAGAGTGAGTGAGAATAATTAACAGACTAAAGTCAAGCCACTAAAGAGACTTTTGGGAAAAGAGTGGTCTGGTTATTAATGGCGTTTACATGAATGGTGGGAAGAGAAATCACAGAATGCACTGGGTGTCTTTGAACTTTCAGAGTGCTTATTGCACCGACATCCGGCATGTCTGGAAAAAAATGCACAGCTGAGCAGAAGGCACCAGTTTCCAAGACATGTGGGTGACATGAGGTACAGTTCTGAGAAAAACCTAATTCAACCCAGAAAGCTCAGGAATGAACCCTTCAGAAATATTTAATTCCATGGTTATGAAGCATTTACTTGAGTTGAATAATAACTGGAGTGTTTTCCTCTGGCATAGGGAAGAGAACGACATTTCTGTTCTTAAACAACATTTCCTAAGAATTGTGACCTAGCACAGTGCATTTTGCCGACAGATGTTAGAAGGAACAGCAGAAACCAGGGGAGTTTTTGAAACAATTTAAAAGATTAAACATTTCAGTTAAGAATTAAGTTGGTAATTTTGCTTTATCACCGATAAACATTTTATTTTTGTAAAAATTTGGGTAAAAGTACTGTTGAAAAACTTTTTCTTTGTTCTTAAATTATGAGAGATTATTTCAATGATATTTATTGTCTGGAGAGAGATTTCTTAGGAGGCAAAACCACTTGCTATATTCTGTATGGAGACGTCCCCCTGGCTTGTGTTGACTGTAATCTCAGGGTAATCCTTTGAAATAAAAACCTATAAAAAATGTTGTGACAGGAAAAAGAGATAACATGTGTGGCAGAGGAAATGCAACTAAAGTGTTTATTTTTCTGATAACATAGGAGTGCGTATTCTTTCCCAGTTGTAGCATAGTGACTCAGTTCAGTGAACTATATAATCCTCTCTGGAGCTTAATTAGAAACCTTGTAAACGGAGTGCAAGAGGCCAGAATATGTGTTGGATGAACACAGAAAAGGGTTTTCATGAAAACAGAAACTCCCCCTGAATCATCTTACAATGGGGTCTAATGACTTTGCAGCTGAATTACCCAATTTAGGTTGAGAAAAGGGGATCTTCTGTTTAAATTTCAGAGGGATAAAATACATTGATCCATATTCTCCTAGTAGCTGACTTTTAGGTTGTGAACTAAGACACTGCAGTGGTTTCCTAAATTGTACCCTAATGAGCTGGAAGAGTTAATGCCCAGCTTCTCCCAAGGTGTAGAGAGACCCTGGTTCAGTTGAAAAAAACAACAATAATAAAAAATAATAATAATAGGCTATCAAGAAGGAATCTAAACTCACTGTTTTTTTGAGTAAGTGTATGTTGTAGTCCCTCCACTGGGAAGGGTGTGGGGTGATGGCTGCAAATTGGAAGGTGGGAAACTCTCTGCAAGTGGGTCATGTGATTTCCCATCTCTTGAAAAGATGGAATCCATGTTTCTTCATTCAGATGATAAACTGAGGGCTCTTTTAAATATCTCTTTTCCTTTGGTTTTTCCATTCCCTTTTCCTTTCCTTTACATTTTGCTTTTCCCCTCTCCACTGGGCCTCTGTGATGGATTTTGACCTATTTACTCTGTCCTAATGTGAACTTTTACAGTTTTTACTGTTAGTTGTTAGTTTATGTTTCCGTTTTGGAGGTTATTAAGGTTTAATGAAGACTGGTCTCTATTTTGAAACCCAGTTTGATTTATCAAAACAAACAAACAAATACATTATCATGATCAATAGAATCTGTCTGTTGATAATGTATTTTCTGGCAGTCTACTTTTGTTGAGCAAAACAGCCATGTTCTTTGCTCTGGAGTTCATAATCTAGTGTACCTAATAGTATTGAAGAACTGCATGACTGTTCTATAATTTTAGAGGTTCTAAGAACCAGTGATAGAAAATTATTCCCTAAAATTAAAGCGTATTTTGCTATTCATGTGACTCACTTTTTAAATAAGTTATAGCCACTTATATACTAACATTTATATTCAATTTAACGAATAACAGTACATAAATGGATATATATTTTTAAGTGACAGCTTGTGACCATAAAAACACAGAGTTGGTACTCAGTCAAATTCCTTCAGTAAACTCATTTTCAACTCACTACATCTCCCATTTCCTGAAATATGTTGGAAGATGGTTACACTGCATGCAAATAAATGTATGTAGAGTATGTTTTTCTATTTTTTGAACTTTTTACATCATCACATAATGATGATGCAAGTAATGTTGTGTGTTTTTCTGTGTTGGTTTGGTGGTTTTTGTTTGTTTGTTTTTTCCTCTTTCTTCATGTAATTGTGACTGATTATGCTTGGGGAAGAGGGGAAAATGTTGATGCTCTCTTCCAATTGTGACATGCCATATGACATTATGTACTAAACTCCCTTTTGCTAATAAAGCACAAATTTGATGATGATTTAAGATGGATTAAAGAAGGCTCTTCTATCCCAAATAAACTGTCATTGCTTTCCAAGTTGCTTCAGAGGCCCCTTAACTCCTTATTTTAGCTAATGTTTTTGTCTCTTATATTTTAAGGTAGCATTTTTCCCTAGAACCTTCTACTTTAGATTAAGATATAACTTCTGCCCTTAGTGAACAATAATCTGAAGCAAAATGAAACAAGGACGAAAATGATTATAACACAAAGTAGAATATGATACATGCCATACACAAGTGCTAATGAAGTAACACTTTTAAAGTGCTGGGCACAGAACTCTGCACAGAGTGTAAGTCCAGTAGATGCTGGTTCCTTTCTCTTTCTCACCATGATGGGGACAGGTGCATCTGGCTGGAGGAATAAATAAAGCCCCTACGGACAAGACAGCATTTGGGCTGGGAATGTGGGGAAATGTATGTGGAAAAGAAAGCAAATTAACTAGATTTGAAAGTAATGTAAGTATAGGAAGGAAGTTGAAATCGTTTTGGAAAGGTGGGCTGTGGCCTGATGTGTAGGGCCTTGCAAGTTAGGGGGAGAAATTTTAACTTAATTTGATCAATAGGTATTGAGGGTTTCAAAGTAAAAAGACATGTGTCTTAGAGAAATATTCTGAAAGCTGTATGAAGACTGAATCAGAGAAAAAAGGGCAGAAAGATGATTTAGGAAATTAGTTGCATGAAATATACTAATAATTATAATCTTTACCATTTTACTTAATGTCTATTTTGAACCAGAATTCTTGCATAAATCATTTTCCATCCTGTCAGCTATCTTAGAATATAGATATCTCCATTTTTTTCTGGTTAAGAATTTGAAGCTTAGTGACTTACTCATGGCATAACTAAGTAATATATACCTTGACTTACATGAATCATAGTAATAAGTAGTGTATGCAATGTTCAAAGTCTACTATGGACTCCACAGTCCATAATACAATGTAGGATCCATTCCACTTTTAATAAAATGTGATTTGGATAGGTCCCTCAATTTACCAAGGACTCAGTTTCTTCACATGAGGTAAATTAAACTTTAAAATCTAGAATCTATCTATACTCATACATGCAATTCTCATTATGGCCAATGGTGTGCATTTACATCCTAAGTGACAAGAGAATCAAGTAGAAAGTAATATGAGATTTCATCAGAACTTATTTTCTGACTAAGCTAACTCTTCAGGCTGAAGTATAATGAATTTGAGCAATTTCTAATAATGCAATTTTATAACTAAAATGATATTATAGGGAATTTACATCTGCAAGTCATACAAATTCTATAGGAATAAGATAATATTTAACCATAATTTTATGAGGTACATTTAAAACATTCCACTCAATGATATTTCTTGTGCAGATATTCTGAAGTTAAAAAAAAAAAAAAGTTTGAGGAAAAATGTAAAGGCCCTAAACCCCTTAGTACTTCATTGCAACAAGGAAGCAAGAGCAGAGTTCATCAAAGAAATAATTGAAGACACCCTGGGAAGAGGGGACTGAGTTTTTCAAGTTTATCATAAATCATTCAATGCCTTTGGCAAAGCCTTGGTGGAAATTAGGAAACTGAATATTGTAATGTAATTTAAATTTTCACTTAGAACTTCATTCTGAGTCTGATGGGAATTTTATCCAAGAAAGGACTACAGAACTGAATCCCAAGAGACAGATTCTGTTGATCATGATAATGTATTGCCTTTAGCAAAAAGGTGAGCTGCTGTTTTGAGCCCAAATGAGAAGTGTTTTTAGAAGTGCCACATCTATTCCTTTTATACTGAGCAGGAGTAAACCAAGGGGAGGACATGAAATCTATTCCTCTCCTGGAAAAAGGATAAATGAGGGTACCTTTATTTGTATAGGATCTAACTTAGAAATCACCTCTGAAATCTGTATCAAGTGTTTCTAAATGGTATAGGCATGTGTATCAGTGATGGCTCAGTAGATCTAAACCTGTCTGAAAATCAGAGAAATTGGAAAATGTTTGTGTTCACTCACCTCCTGACAAAGGAAACAAAAACTAACACAGTAGGAAGCTATAGTTATCTTCTGACACATTATGTTTCCAGCCCCAAAATGTCACCTGAAACCCACTGAATGGAGATGAATGAAAACCAGCAGTGGTCCTGAAACATGGAAAAGGAGAAAAAGCCCCAGCTGCAAAAAAGGCCGAGGTTCTTCAAAGCTCAACAAGCTGTTGACTCAGACCTTTGCAAAGTCGAGAGCATGTGTTCTCTGGTAAGGCCAACGGTCTTAATAATTGACCAGGCAGGGAAACTTAAAATCTCTAATTTGAGGTATAACTGCAACATGTGTATTCTTTGCAAGAAGCCCTTTGAGGGAAGAATTACAGTAAACCTTAGAAAGATTTTCCATTTCTCTGTCATCTGAAAATGTAAAGAAAGACTTGAACGCATATAATGTTTGAGAAAATTACCAGAAACTTCCAGAATTCAAACTTACTCTGCTAGGGCTAATTCTACAAATTTTGTATCAAGTGTCCTATGAAACACTAACAAAATAATCCTTTAGAACTTGTGAGAGTTGAAGACAGCTGATAAATGAAGATGAGTTATTAACTTTCTATTAATATCCTTCTCAGAGCTTTCCTGCATCACTGTTTTTGGAGTCAACATGAACTTTTTAAAGCACAAATATTTCTTAATGGGTAAAGTTGGAAATTCATGCTCATTTGAAACTGAAGATGGAAATAAGAAAATGGGAGCTATTGTTCATAACTTAAAAAATGTTTTTGGTTATTTGAGTCAATAGCATACTTTGAGACTGTTCTGTGATGATGCGAAGAAATATAATGGAGTTTAATGTGTGTGCTGGACCTTAGAATTTCTTCATTCTTCCTAGTTTCCTATTTTCATTGATTGTTTGCTTTGAATTGGTCTAGGTTAAAAACTTGGCTATCCTTCCAATAGGTGCACACAGTAACACTAGTGTCTTTCAAGATCCAGAAAAATTGATCTTGCCATTTTCATGAGATTAGTATGGCCCAGAGTTAATAGAGAGCACCAAGTTCTGTATCTGTTTTTCTGTTTCAGAAGGGGAGTGTTAGTGCCTTAAATTATTGTTTAATTATTGTTATTACTATCATTTTAAATTATTATTGTCTTTTCAATAATAATAACAAACTCATAGGCACTCATTCAAACCGAAGTCACATTTTGAAAATTGTGTAGATAACTGTTGATTGGGAAGACAGGACTCTAAGTTAGATCACTGGTTTCAAAGGTGAGAAGTTGGCAGGAAAGGAGAGAAGGGCTTCACATTAACTATCTACTTGGACTATCCTTGTTGCTCATTAAAATAGGAGAATTGCATCTTGATCTTAAAGAAAGTAGAAAAAAATGAAACAAGTTTTAGGAATTTCTTACATTTGTGATAGGTATATTTTAGAATAGGCTATTGATATATTTACATATAAGTCCTTAGGTCTTTCTTTTCCAAAGATCTAACATTTCATAAAATATTTTTTTCAACCCCATGGAATTTAGGTGTTGGTGAAATAGGCACAAAGACTAATATGTGTCCACATCTTTTCTAAAATGAAGCATTAACATTAGTCTAGGTAAATAGAATTCATTGCTCCTCATCACCAATTTATAGTTCATAATTAGATGAAAAATGGATCTTTTCTTATTTTTTCAATACTTAGAGCTGTCAGAGATCAATAACTGTCCCCTGGGGCTTCCCTGGTGGTGCAGTGGTTGAGAATCCACCTGCCAATGCAGGGGATACAGGTTCAATCCCTGGTCCGGGAAGATCACACATGCCGTGGAGCAACTAAGCCCGTGCGCCACAACTACTGAGCCTGCGCGCTAGAGCCCGTGAGCCACAACTACTGAAGCCCATGTGCCTAGAGCCTGTGCTCCACAACTAGAGAAGCAACCACAATGAGAAACCCGTGCACTGCAACGAAGAATAGCCCCCACTTACCGCAACTAGAGAGAAAGCCCCCGCACAGCAAAGAAGGCCCAACACAGCCAAAAATAAATAAATAAAATAAATAAATTTATAAAAAATAAAAAAAAATAACTGTCTCCTGATTAATAATAAAGTGACTCCCCTCAAAAATAAAATTATGCTGACTTTATTTTCCCAAGCTCTTGAAAGCCCTCTGGCAGGAAACCCAATATGATATATCAAGTGCTAAAGTGAAATTTGAATAAAATATTACACATTTACAGCTTCCCCTTCAATTCTGAAAACTTTATTTTAGTCCTGTAGGTATTATTTTCTGATATTTTAGCAGCAGTATGCTAAATATATTATTGGAAAAATACGCTAGAAAAGTAAAGAGAACAAGGTTTGGGGCTATTAAGTTATATTAACAGCTTTCTCTAGCTTTATTTTTAAAAACTGATGCAATAAGTGTCATTTTAAATATTTTATTATACATTTAATCTGGTAAAGTAGGGCTTTGAAAATTTATTCTTGAACATAATGTTTCTTAATGAGATTTTCATATATGAAATTAATTAGTATTTAGGACAAAGAAAAATAAGTGAATTTGTACTCCTATATGGTCAAGTTTATGATTTGTTGGTATATTAAAGTAAATAAATATAGTGCTTACACTAATATTTAGATTAATTCTACATATAGTATAAAAGTGTGAATTGCTCAATTTTCCTAATTTTATTTTTAATATCATATGTTCTAATTATATATGTATCTAAGAGATCATTCTTCATATTTTAATCTTGTGAGGTATTAGTTTATAATGAATCTTGATCTTTCTGTTTTGCAATTTTAAATGTTCCCAGATAATCTAAACAGATTGATTCATTCATTCATTCATTTATTCATTCATTTATTCAGAACTATGTATCACATGCTTAATAGGTACCAGGTACTAACCTAACTTCTGGTCATGCAGTGGTGAAAAGTCACAGTTCTTGCCCTCCAATAGTGTGGCTGCCTCAGAGAATGATGGAAAAGCATATTTAAAGTTTAGCTAATACCTAAATTAAGGGACTACACACTGTAGGGATGTGGCTGGAGCAGAATGAATGAGGAAAAGAGGAATAGGAAGTTTATAGAGGTGGTTGGGGCAGATGGAATAGAGGCTCTTAGTGTCTATGTCAGGATAATTATCAACTCTGGGTTCTCATTTCTAAATGAGGCTAGTAATGCTGACTTCCCATGGTCTGCACAAGTATTCAAGAAAATATAGTGTTTAGGAGGAATAAGCTTGTCATCCATATCTATCTATCTATCTATCTATCTATCTATCATCTATCTATCTAATATATCTACATTTCACTTTTGAACTCTCATTCTCTTCCGTTTATCACAGCATTCATTGACACACAGTCTACTCTGGCCTTTGGCTGTGTGGACAGCAATTGAAAGGCACTGGAGAGCCAAGAGCCTTCAGGGATGGGACTCTCACATCTGTTTGTGTCACATCACGCCATTTGCCTTCTTTTTTCATCCTGTGTCTCCTTTCAGTCTCTGGCACTGTGTCAACTGTTAGCCTAAAATCATTGTACTGTAGGGAAAACTTACATCCTGGTCACTTATAGGAGCATACCCTTAATGATGTGCTTTCTTTAAAAAAGCATGTAAAACGTGTGGAGACCTTGACCCTATCATGTATTATTAGTAGCAGGAAGGCCCTTACTTTGTTGAATCTTGTTTTATGTTATTCTTTTCTCTCAGGCTATGAAAAAGATGTGAGTCACTGTTATTGGAAAAAACAAGGTAAAGGTGAGTAAGTTGGTTCTCATTGGAACATGTGTAAATCATTTGATACTTCCTAGAGCAACTGAGTTTACAGTCTGTTATGAAACTACTTCCTATTCCACACTTGGCTACTCAAAGATCTGTTCACTTTGTATCTGGTGACTTCACTTCTGCTCAGTACTATGAAATGTATTTCTTAGAGAATATATGAGATCCATTCATTAATTTATTTGCCAGGTATTATTTAATTTTATAGAGCTGTAAAAATTCTTAAGATTGTGACTTGGAAGATGGTCATACCTTGTCATCCTTCTCTGCAAATTTTTTTCTGACACTCTTTACCAAGGTAGATTGGGTCTCTCATCCTTTTCTTTTCAGCAAGTATCTGAGTGTGCCCAATGTGGTGTCAGATACAGAGGGTACAATAGCATACAAAACTTGAGCTTTCATGGAACTTAGAGTCTTGGGGAGGGGGTGTTGAAAAATAGTTCTGGTAAAGGAGAAATGCAGGCATCAGAGGAGAAATTAACAGAGGCACCGGCTGGCATGGGCAGCTCTGTGAATCTCTGTTGTGCTGTTCCTAATTTATCCACTTATCCTGCCACTTAAAATCTGCTATCAATAATTGAAAGAAGTTAGAGACTCAAGCTGGAAGAAGATACAGTTTGCCTTGTGAAACAAGGGGACATGCCCATGGGGGAGCTAGGGAGAAAGATCATCAGAGGACTTCTGTAATGGGAAGTCTCAGGAGCCCCTTAAACCTGGTTTCTCAGAGATTCAACTTGGGTTCTGAATTATGTAGTTAGGTTTAATCTAGAATTAACCTAATAGGATAATTGCCAAATTATTCCATTCTACTTTATCCTCCTATACACTTCTATGTCCCCACTAAAACCAAAATGTGAAAAAATATAAACACCTCTTAGATAAAACTAGCCTCCTATTTGGTGGTACTTCAAGTTACAAGGACACTGATACAACTCCAAAATTGATACATAAAATTAGAAGCAATAAATAAAGCCAAAATTACAAAACATTTTTGGTGGGCTAATTATTACAAAGTTTAGACTTCCACTAACCATTCCAGGAGTAGGAATTCCAAAGATAAGACCTTCAGCATAAAAGAAACTTAACCAAGAACAAACAAAAATCAAACAGTTAATAGGAATTCTAAAATTGGAGAATTTTTATAGTGTCAAGCATTAAAAACTATACCTGAATACCCCAAATCAAGCAAATATATATATATATATATATATATATATATATATATATATATGCTTAGATTTGATTGATGTTACATAATACGTAACATGATAAAAATGATTAAAGGAATTTGAGACTGGATTTTTGGAATCTCAACAGAATTAGGACAAACTTTTGAATACTCATGCTCAAGACACTATTCTAAATAAAGAGGAAATTTTACTATCATTTATTTGAAAGTTTTAACCAATGATTGCATGATTCAGATACTGTAGATTCCAAAGTAGAATTTTTGTTTAAAAACATTTAAACATATTCACTGACATGTTAAAATACCATGCTATTTGGGAATGAATACGTGATTTATTTTAGAAATAAATATATATTTTGTCGTCACCCTTAATTTCTTTAATTGCTTTCTTTATTTGCCTTTTGGGACATTAAACCCTCCCAGCTCCCAGATTATTTCCTTCCTAACTGACTACTTCTCAGTTCCATTTGTTGGATTCTGTGTATCTCCTTGAACTCTAAATAATTAGTGCCCAAGACCTCAGTCTTTGGACTTCTTCTCTTCTCTGTTGGCCCGCATAACCTCAGTCCTAAGACTTAAGATGTCTGTAGTAGGGACTTGTCTGACCTCCAGACTCCTATATACCAGTACTTATTCAATTCCTCCTCCTAGATGTCTAATATCCAAACTCCTGCCCCTCCTGCCTCTCCCAAACCTGCTTCTCCCCAAATTTTCTCCAGTTAGTAAATGGCAACGTTATCTTTCCATTTGCTCAGGTTAAAGCTTAGTGTCATTCTTGATTTTCTCTCGTACTTTTTATCCAATTTACTAACAAATCCTATCTACTCCAACTTCTAAATTTATTGAGAATCCAGCTTCTTCATTTTTCCTTCATTGATGATACAAGCCTGCATCGGCTCTTATCTATATTATTTCAAAAGTTTTAACTCGTGTCTTTGCTTTCATTCTTACCCCCAAATGTCTATTCTCCAGGTAGTTTAGGTGATCCTTTCTAAGTCATGAGGCAGATCATGTCATACTTTGGCTTAAAATATTTTAATGGCTTCCCATCTGAATCAGGGTAGAAGCCGTTCAATGGATCCCCCGCTGCCTTACCTTCTACTTCTCCCCCGACCATCACCATCACTCTGACCTCATTCATTCTGCTATCAGCCACAGTGACTTCTCCATTGTTCTTCAAACACTTCAGGGAGACTCTTGTCTCAGGGATTTGCACTTGTTTTTTGCTCTGACTAGAACATACTCTCCCAGCAATTAGCTACATGTTTTACTGTCTCACTCCTTCAGGACCCTGACTCACATGCCATATTTCCAAGGAGCCTCTTCCTGCTCACTCCTTCTTTTTTGCTTTATCTTTCTTCCTACTGCTTATCAGTAAGCAGTAGGAAGAATACTACTACTAAAATACTACATGCTGTACTGTATCTTCCTACTATAATGTAAACTCCACTGGGGCAGATATTTGGTCAGTTTGGGTCATTGCCATTTCTCCATGGTGAAACTATAATTCTAGAGAAAAATGACTATAATGCACACACTAAGAAGCACGCATATTACACATTCAATAACTGAGTGAGGCATGTAACATAGTGAGGACTCCATGTGGACCTGGCTTTGAAATAAGCCATAAAATGACTTAAGATCAAGACTTCTGATAAAATAAAATCGTTAAAGAGTTCAAAGATGTAATGTTTAAATAATCATGAAAAAAGTCACAAAAATGTATTCCTCTGAAAATATCATATAAGTTTAAAATGTTTGCTACTTATGTTAACATGGAATTATCAGCAGAATTCAATGTGTTAATAAGTCATCAAAAATACCCAAGAATGATGAAAGAAAATTCCAGAGTCAAATCTGTCTTAAATGGAATGGATAGCTGACTATCATAGAATTGCCATAATCCACAGTTTGAGACAATTTCTCACGACCATTAAAAATCTCTACAGGTCCCAAGGGACTCCAAACTGAAGCAGGCCAGACATCATGGATTCCATGCAAAATTAGGTATGACAATTCATTAAAAGTATATTTTGGGGAGAACTGATGATTCTCTTACATTTGGAGCTGCGAAGCAAAAAAAGAGATGAAATCCTAACATCACATTTAACTGGCTGACATCCTTTCCGTTATTTTAATAAAAAAAGGATTTCTAGTGCCACAATACTATATTCACTGTCAAACATAAGACTGGTGTGTACGAATAGGAAATAAGTGGAGATGTCCATGTAAATCTTGCGAAGTTGTGCATATTTACAAATTCTCATGGCCCAGCATTTTGCATTCCTGGTAACAACAACTTCTGAAATTTAGGACTGTTTGTTTACAACTTAGGAATATGTGTTTTATTTTTCCTGATACTAATGGGACTTATTAGTAATAGCATCATCTTATTGTGAACACAAACATTTCTCAATAAATTTGAAGCTTGATGCTTTGGAAAAAGGAAATGCCATCTAAAGGACAGAGTCTGCAAACTGAAATATGATGCAGAGAAATGGCAGCAAGGTAATTATTGAAACTGATTCCATTATTGAACCAATCAATGTTGCAGTTTGGGGGCTAATTTTACCTGTTAATGAGTACGTCACTCACAACTGCTAAGGTTTTAAATTCAGATTTTGTATGTTTTACCAACTTAGACATGAAGGCAGAGATTTGACTACATTTCCCTGCCCCTATCTGTGTTCTTAACATAGGTAAAAGCTTTGTTAGGCAGGCCAACTGCAGCCTTAAGTATTTTAGCTCTTCTTTGCTAGATAAAGTCAAGTTGCCATGGAGTAATAATTGCTCAGAAATTGAACTATAAGCAACTCTGTCCATACAGTGTAGCATCAGACAAATATTTCAAAGGGAATATTGAAACTTTGAGAAGCACAAATGATCTTGGCTGTGGAAGTCTTAGGATCTCAACTTCAATCAAAGGGAAGAGGACCTGCTTAAAAACAATCATCTCCACACACATGGAAGCCTGAAGCTGGACCTGCATAACCACGGACAGTGCCTGTCAAGTCAATGGAAGGTACCCCTTAAAGTAGGAATACACACTTGGCTCCCGAGGCAGCATTTGGACGATTTGTGGCACAGGATCAGAAATTGCTTCAACTTGTTTGAAAGGAAAGAGCAACATACTTTAGAAAAAGAACACAAAATCCCAGGTGATCTTGATTCTTGGAAACACCTATTTTCTTAGTAAATGTAAAGCACGGAGGAGTGCATCTTATATTATTTACTCCTGGCCGGGTGTGTGTGTCAGAGTGGAAGGGCTTTTTTTGTGCTGGCATACGGGATTGGAATGAGACAAAAAGGACAACACAAATATTCCATTGTTTGCCTCTGTGGACAGAGGGGCTGAAGATAAAGGCCTTAAAATGCTGGAGAAGCTTTTGTGGACCTTTTGTGGACCTGATGGTGAGAAGCACCAAATGCTCTCTTCCTCTTCTCCCCAGCTTGCTTTCATTTGTCTGGAGCTGAAACAAAAGATAACATTCAAAGCACACACACACAAAATGAGAGAAAGGTGATGTGGCAAGTCAGAGTTGTAAACGAGCAGAATATTCTTATAAAATTTACAAAAAACGAGAACCTACTCAGAGCCCCCCCATCGCCATGCATACACCCTCGTTAAAACAATGCCCCTGATAGCAGGCAGTATAATCTGCATTTTATTTCGCTCACGAGCAAAATAACAAGTTACTCAGGCCTGCGGCACTCATGAGTGATATGGGGCATGTAATATCTTTTCCACTGAGTTTCCTATTATTAAGCTTGAAATAAGGAGTTCAGAATTAACTGTGACAATGATTTTATCTAGTGTTGGCATCACCATTAGCTTTTGCAGTTTACTGCTAATAAAACTTTAAATTTGCTATTACTTCTAATAACCTTCTTGCCACCTTAGCTGTAGAAATTAGACAAAGAACCCTGCTGACATGTGGCTAGTTACATTTTCTGGAAGTGTAGAAAACTCCGATGACAACAGTGACTGCTATTTACCAAAGTGTAATAAAACCAGGCCCTGCTGGCCTTGGGCAGCATAATTTAAAGCACCTGTTCCTGGGGCTTGACGAGGCCTGTAAAAGAACAAAGCATAAAATTCTGGTTTCAGTTATTGTTGTTCCAAACATCAGAGTTTTCTTTCATAGCGATCCAGTAGATTCTAAAGTAGGAAAAATAACTGGTGACTAGGCTGACATGAGTGAAATGAAATATTAAAACAAGTCATTGGTTAACTCAGAAACCCAGATGTATTCACCTGAAGCATTAAGAAATGATGCAGTGGTAGACACATCTGTGGGTTTGATCACTTTCTATCATATCTCTAGTCTCATTTAGCTCTTCCTCTGTGATATTGGACATTACTCTTCCCCGATGATTAGGGTTATGAATGCTCTCAGGTGTTCATACTCTCCGAAGCAATAATATCTTTTTGGATGTTCTGACTTTGGTCATAGCTCATATCTATCTAGGAACCCACTTGCAACAAAATTCCCCTAAATAAACAAATAAGACATAAATGAGACAATGGACTTAAGCATGGAGAAAATAGTAATGAGTCTTATAGAATACTTAAATTTTAAAAAATATTTTCTTTTTTTAAAGATCTTATTTTGTATTGGACTATAGTTGATTTAAAGTTTGTTGTGTTAGTTTCAGGTGTACAGCAAAGGGATTCAGTTATACATATATGTATATCTATTCTTTTTTCAAATTTTTTTCCATGTAGGTTATTACAGAATATTGAGCAGAGTTTCCTGTGCTATACAGTAGATCCTTGTTGGTTATCTATTTTAAATATAGTAGTGTGTATATGTCAATCCCAAACTCCCAATTTATTCCTCTCCACCATGTTTCCCCTTTTGTAATTATAAGTTTGTTCTCTGTGAGTCTGTTTCTGTTTTGTAAATATGTTCATTTGTCTCATTATTTTTTTTTTATACATAAGTGATATCATATTTGTCTTTGTCTGACTTATTTCATTTAGTATGATAATCTCCAGGTCCATCCATGTTGCTGCAAGTGACATTATTTCATTCTTTTTATGGCTGAGTAATATTCTATTGTGTAAAAGTACCACATCTTCTTTATTCATTCATCTGTCGTTGGACATTAACGTTGCTTCCATGTCTTGGCTTTCGTAAACAGCACTGCAGTGAACATTGGGGTGCATCCTTTTGAACCATAGTTTTCTCTGGATATATGTCCAGGAGAGGGATTCCTGGATCATATGGTAGCTCTGTTTCTGGTTTTTTAGGGAATCTTCATACTCTTCACTATAGTGGCTGTACCAAGTTACATTCCCACCAACAGTGCAGGAGGGTTCCCTTTTCTCCACACCCTCTCCAGAATTTATTGTTTGTAGACTTTTTGATGATGGCCCGTCTGACTTGTGTGAGGTGATATCTCATTATAGTTTCGATTTGCATTTCTCTAATAACCAGCAATGTTGAGCATCTTCTCATGTGTTTTTTTGCCATCTGTATGTCTTCTTTGGAGAAATGTCTATTTAGGTCTTCTGCCCATTTTTTGATTGGGTTGTTTGTTTTTTTGATATTGAGCTGCATGAGCTGTTTGTAAATTCTGGAGATTAATCCCTTGTCTGTGGCCTCATTTGCAAATATTTTCTCTCAACCTGTGGGTTTTTGGTTTCCTTTGCTATGCAAAATCTTTCGAGTTTAATTAGGTCCCATTTGTTTAATTTTGTTTTTATTTCATTACTCAAGGAGACAGATCAGAAAAGATATTGCTGCGATTTATGTCAAAGAGAGTTCTGCCTGTGGTTTCCTCTAAGAGTTTTATAGTGTCTGGTGTTACATTTAGGTCTTTAATCCATTTTGCGTTTATTTTTGTGTATGGTGTTAGAGAATATTCTATCTTCATTCTTTTACATGTAGCTGTCCAGTTTTCCCAACACCACTTATTGAAGAGACTGTCCTTTCTCTATTGTATAGTCTTGTCTCCTTTGACATAGATTAATTGACCATAGGTGCATGGGTTTATCTCTGGACTTTCTATCCTGTTCCATTGATCTATATTTCTGTTTTTGTGCCACCACCAAACTGCTTTTGTGACTGTGCCTTTGTAGTATAGTCTAAAGTCAGGGAGCCTGATTCCTCCAGCTCAATTTTTCTCTCTCCAGATTGCTTTGAAAATTGTTTTTAATCACAGAGAAAAGAATGAGTCAATCACCAGACTTTATTTTTGGGAATCTGTGTTACAACCAACAGGTTATGCCTGGCATGTCAATTCCTTCCCTCTCACATTTTCATCTCAGGGCACTTTGTGATATTGGAAAGTTTACTGTTGACTCTCATTGGGCAGTGTGATTATTTGATGAGAATGCCTGCTTTCCAGAAAATTGGGGAATCAAAGTGAAGAAAGAAGATTTTCTCCCAAGATATTCCATTGAGGATGTTCTCTTTGTCAGCAAGTGAGAAGTCAGAACCCCTAGCAATGGTCAGTGTAAGGGCTGTAAGTGGCAATAGAGTTGCTACAAGCTCTTGAGATTTCCTGAGCTGTGAATAAGTTGTTTATAATTGTAGGAACAAGCTCGGACCATTCTCAGCTTGGTTGCAGTGTATGGTGGCACTTTCTTCTTCAAGCAACTTTAGGGTTAACCTTTTCCCCATTGAGCACTGTAATCACATCCTGAGTGAATGCTAGGCATGCACCCATTTCTCCTTGCTCTTAATCCTTATTCTCTCTCAGTCCAATATTCACTGAAGATGTAGATGCTCTTATACGACTTTTTCTGTGCTAGTCTTTTTGAACAACATAAGGGGGTGTAGAGGTGTCAACACTAGGTCTAATTGAGAGTCTCTGAATAGAGAATGTGGGAAATGACTGGGGCGAAAATTCTGAAGGAAGCTCTTGGAACTGGGCAGGATATTCAATGGTACTCTCTTGTTATGACTTTCCTGGTGACCCAGGAAGTTTTCCTTCTGACTTTTATTAATGTTTTCAATTCTCTCTCTCAGCTCTAGGAAATGTTATCTTGGTATTTTGAGCCAGGAAGGAATAGTGTCTTTCTTTAATGAGCCAGGACTTCATTCGCTGTGGATGTGAACTATTCTTCTCACATCTGGGATTCATTTGTTCAACCACAAAATGTCAGTTAAGAAAGAAAGAATTTAGTAGAGAAAGTGATATTCAAGGCCAGTCCATTCTGAGTTGGCTGGAAATTGGGTTAAGAGATAGAAATTAACTGAGAATCAGGTGAACACTACTGATGGCTGTATTGTGAAAAAGGAAGCACATAGCTCCTGACCCGCTTTGCTCACCCCTCAACTTACTATCTATTCCTCCTCATTTCAGAGTCCCCATCCCAGGATCCTGCTTTCAATCCAAGCACTTTGTCTGAAAATTCCATTTTTTGCTCCTCTAAGTTACAGACATGAGACTTAGGGAAGAGGATATCTTATGCCACTCCCCAGGAAATTTGTTTCTGACATGCCCCAACTTAGGGATGGTTGCACGTACCCAAAGTATCCTTGTTTGGAAACTGTTTAGACTCCAAGCAGAACTATTAGAAATTAAATTGTCACTAGATGTGATATCACTCATATGAAATAATGCATTTTGGGTTTCCAAAATGCCTCCTTTCAACAGATCTCTGGAAAATACAATTGATTCATAAATTGTTTTTGCAAAACTGCTGGTTGTGCTAATTTCTATAGATTGCCTTAGATTTTATTACCTCTTGATAGCTATAGGTAATCTGTGTTTGTTGAATTCTTCTTTATTATTATTTAGTTGGTAAAAAAACTTCTCTAAACTCCTCATTCATCCCATAAAACACTGCTGAAATTGTACGTACTTGTCCCCAAATTGCTTTCTACTCTAGTAGCTACTATGCACTTGGACTATTCATTTCAATTGCTGAACCACAAAAATAAGTATCTTTTATTATATATACAAACAGCTTTCAATCTGCTAATTAGGGTTAATTAGAGGGCAATTGAACTTTACTCTGCCTGTGTCTTTCTCTCTTTAAACTGGAGGCTGATGGCATTTTGCAGACTAATTGAATGAGCAGCCTTCCCGAGCCATGTACTCTTTTCATTACGCTGCTGCTACCATACATTTTCTTGCCAGTGTTGGTGTATAGAAACTCTAGGAGTACAACTGTGCTTATTACACAATGCTGAGGGAGACTAATTTAAGGTGACTGGTTAGAGCTTGACTGGTTTTAAAGGAAACCTTCAGTGTGGGGTGGGAGAAAGAGGTGTGGCTAGGCAAACCCTTAGAATTCACTTATTCTCTGTGTTATTTAGAGATATTTTTCTCTTTAAAAGTAATGGTGCTAGACTTTTGCTACTCTGCTCCATATTATTAACTGACATGATGCCCCTTGTTCCTTTTATCAACACTGTGGAGTGGACAGTTTTCTTTGCCCAATTTCTTTAAGAAACAGAAGCTTACCTGGAGCAAAAACATGGCCCAGTAGGAAAAGCATGGTCTTTGGAGTCAGACAGCCTGGCACTCAGTTTCTGCTCCACCCTTTTGATTGTTTACTTTGGCACGTGACTGAAACACTTGGTGTTTCATTTTCCCTTATTTGTTTATGGAATGATAGTACCCAAAGGTTTGATGAGAGTCAGAGTTAAGAGTTAAACCGAGTGAGCTCAAGATTCACTCATTCTCAATCACCAAGCTCTCATTGAAATTCTACTATGTGACACATATTTTAAGATGTTAGAAACACAAAGATAAAAAAGATGTTCCCCATGTAGTCCAAGGAGTTTTGATACAGTGGAGAAGATAGTCAAGGTAACAGAAAATCACAAGACAATGAGATAAGCCCTGTGATGTGTATGGTGACTATAGAAGGACAGAGGTGGGTCACCTCATTCAGCTTGCAGGAATTCAGGAAGAGATCCTGGAGAGTGAAAATTAAGTTGCGTCTTGAAAGAAGGGACAAGTTAACCAAATCAAATGACAGGTGAGGCTAAGGCAGCAATATTCAAGGAGAAAGCGATGAATGGCAGAATGTCATGAAGATAATTCAGGGAATTATAAATATGAGTTATGGATGAGAACATAGGGTTTGGGGGAGTGGTCAGAGAAATAGATGGAGCAAGGGGCAGGAGAGGTTTGGAATAGTAATTAGGAAGGAACAAATTCAGGATTTGAATGCAGATTTTCTCTTTCTATTTTTTAAATTTTCAGGTCCTATTGTTAACGCAAATTCGTGCACCAGACGCACAGTGAGACCAAACAAACTGAAACGTCGGGGTTTGGAGCAGAGAAAGGTTTATTGCAAGACCATGCAAGGAGACGAGTTGGTTCTTGCCCTGAAAAGCCTCGAGCTACCCGAAGGATTTTGGCAAAGCATTTTCAAAGGCGAGGTGAGCGGGGGTCACAGGGCACTGTGATCAACTTATGCACAATTCTCTGATTGGCTGACGGTGAGGCAGCAGGGTAGTGTCACAGGGGTTAACATTATCAGTACTTAGGCTCCAGGAAGCCTGGGGAAATGTGTTCATGGTCATCAAGTAGTTCTTCCATTTGGTGGTGGGTTTTCACATCTGCAAAATAACACAGGATAATCAAATGCTATTATCTAGGTACTTCAGAGAGGAGCTAAAGCAGAGGATATGGGGGAAGACCTGTCCCAGGAAGGCCCCATAGGGTCCTGCTTGGTTACACTATGATCTTTTTTTAAAATATTTTTTTATTGAAGTATAGCTGATTTACAGTGTTGTGCTAGTTTCAGGTATACAGAACACTGATTCAGTTATACATATATAATATATACATATATATATATACATATATGTGTTCTTTTTCAGATTCTTTTCCCTTATAGTTTATTACAAAATATTGAGTAGAGTTCTCTGTGCTATACAGTAGGTCCTTGTTGGATACCTATTTTATATATAGTAGTGTGTATATATTAATCCTAACATCCTAATTTATCTCTCCCCCACCCCTTTTCCCTTTGGTAACCATAAATTTGTTTTCTATGTCTGTGGGTCTATTTCTGCTTTGTAAATAAGTTCATTTGTATCTTTTTTTTTTTGAATCTACATGTAAGTGATCTCATATGATATTTGTCTTTCTCTGTCTGCTGACTCCACTTAGTATGATAATCTCCAGGCCCATCCATGTTGTTGTAAATGGCATTATTTCATTCTGTTTTCAGATTTTCTGATTCAAACCCTATCCTTTCCATCTCAATCCCCTCCCAGCTCAGCACATGTGTGTGTGTGTGTGTGTGTGTGTGTGTGTGTGTGTGTGTGTGTAGTCATATGTTGAAATGAGTCCTTCAGTATATTTTTACCACTCTAAAGATGGTACTTTTCTTTACAGCTAACATGTGGATACACATTATAATACTGTTCTAATGGAACCAAAATGTCAACATACTTTGAGAGAAGCCTTTAGGTATATTTTTACTTACCATTATCTGTACTTTAAAAAAAGAACAATTCAAGCCCTTAGAAGCTGTTTGTGAAATAGTCAAGCTTCAAAAAGTTGTCTTTGATGAGACAGAGTACAAGCAAAGAAGAGAAAGCAAAGCAGACTTGGTCAGCATGTAGTTATCATTTTATCTGAAAAGAGAACCAACCATCCTAATGGACTTAAGAACTGCCAATATTTCTCCAGTGAATGGCAATTTCTAGAGAGAATTTTGCAAGTAGGCTACTTTTTGCAGTTGAATTATTATACATTTAGACTCATAGATAGGTGAATAATGGATAGATAGATAATAAATCTATATAAGGAAGTAGCTGTTACATTTGTCTTTTAAAACACAATTAATATGTGTAATATAAGACCCGGATTCTGTAAAGAATGTAAATTTTCTGGCCCAGAATGTCCCTTTCCTAATAAAAATAGATAAACTTGTGTATTTCAAGTGAGATCTTGTGGTATTTTAATTTTCCAACCTAGCCCATTTGTTTGCAGAAGGCACAATGAAACCATCTAAAATGAAAAAATAAATAAATACACAAAACAAAAATAACCTACCCATATCTAATACCTAATGTATTCAAATATTTATGATAGATGGGCTCCTTCCAAGTGTGTGATTTAGAAAAAACAGCTTAGAGTGCATACATATTTTACCCATGTTCTGACAATCATATGACACTGGTATTTCTCCCCTTGTGGATACAATGGATTATTTTAAAATATAGTCTAGAATTGAATGTCTTTAAAGCAAATTCGTATTTCCTGTTGTTTGTCTTATAAACTTGAAGAATATTTCCATAGTTCAAATGTAAAGTTTTCTTTTTTTTTCTTTTTTTTTAATTAATGGGGGCTCAAGGGGAGGTGATAAGGAGGTTAGTCATTCCCACGGCTCCTGGGAACACTATTACAGTATTTGTATTTCATGTAATGTAGTATTTGCTAAGAAGGTGAAGGGAGAAGTTAACAGATTCCCATCTCTTTTGTACCATTTTCTTTAATTTTGTTTGACTTCTATTCCTCAATATCTTAACAGTTTTTTCCCGTGCATATAGATATTCTTATTTCACACTCATAACTCCCAAAGCCAAACATTCCTCTTAACTTTGTCAGGGGATGCCGTATATACAGCAAAAGGATTGTACGTGGCTGAAGAACTCCAATTATATTGCCAAGTCCATAAGCACAGTGTATACATCTGAAATAAAATGAGACTCTACATACTCCTGTGATGGGGTATTTCCATTTTCTCCTCCAGATCATTTCTAGGTTTCTCCCCTTGTTCTATATCCCTTGAGGCTGATTTGAAGGGACTGTGAAAATGAGTTTCTTTTCCTCTAGCTTTCAGCAGGATCAGTCAATGGAAGGCACTGGTAGGAAACTGGAGGACATGAGGAAAGACAATTGGAGTATTTATTCCCTTGGCTCCTCCCACTGGTTCATGGGTTGGCGGCGTCCAAGTTCCCCTTCCCCTGGCCACAGCTCCTATTGGGCAACCCTCCCTTCAGACACAAGCCCCACCCTACGCTAAACATTCCATCCTAGTGTTGCTTCAGCCCTGGTGGTGGTTGGGGGCTCTGGGATGCCTGCTTCATCCTCCCTGGTTGGCTTCCCTTAACCCTGTCCACCATTTGTGTCTTCATTAAAACTCTCTTTAATCACTTCTTTTGAGTGTGCCATCTGTTTCTTGTCAGAACTCTGAATGATACAAGTTCCTAAAGCACAAAATAAAGAAAACAGTGGAAATAAATATCAAATTTAGGTTTCAAAGCAGGTGAAATTTGTTTTCCTGCATCAGTATACTGAGTATACTGATGTATACTCAGTATACTGTGTATAACAAATATATGTAAATATGAAGTACATGATCCCTGAAAAAAAGAGGTCTGGTTAAGAATCGTAAATTATTAGTATTACACCATGTTTAGCATTTGCTGTACATTAATAATATGCAAGAGTCACCAATTTGCACTGAAAAGTAAATTGTTTTTCTTCTGCCCTGGAAAACCGTTTTTTTCTAAAATACGTCAAAATTTTCATGCAAAGAGATATACAAAAGATGGCATATCAGAAGCCAATCACAGATAGCTTGAAAGTCACAGTACTGATCACTTTGGAGGCTCTTCAACATCTTCTTCAGAACACTCTGATGATGATAAAGCTCTGCCGTCTCCTAAATAGGCCTGTGCTTAAAAGACAAGCTTCATCTTGTAATGACTTGCCGCTAACTCCATTAATGCAATATGGAGGGGGTGTTGCTTTGTTTCATTTTGTGGCTCATTTCTTTCTACACCCTGCCTTGGTCTCCAGTGCTGCTTCCTGCCATAAGTTAGATATGTTTTTTTTTAAATAAGCACTTGTACTTTGAACCATAAAACAAAATCTGAAGCTGAAATCAAAGGAAGAAGGGAAATTACTTTTAGTGCTCAGCAAAGAAACTTTCACTTGGCTATTTCCTGTTGTTTTGAAACTCTGAAAATCAATACAGAAACATATCATATGCTGAAGGCAGGTCATCTGTGCACTAGGTGTTTTTAACAGTTGGCTTTGAAGGGGATACTTACGCCCCTTTGACATGAATCTACAGTTCTTTGCACTAAGTGTCCCCATGAAACTACATTTTTGCTCAGGCTATCCATCTCAATGGTTATTACTTTTTACTGTTCCAGGCTCCCATCTTCTATTATAGATTCACTGATAGATCAATATGACAGAGGCAAGATAAAAGTCAGTTAGCTGCACACGTCTATTATGAGCCTGAAAATTTAGACACACATTTCTCCTGACAGAAGGCAGCCACATAACTGAGTCGCTACGTGTCTGGGTGGTTTTCTAGTCCTTTTTGTACAAAAATCACATTTCTTGACATCATTCTTAATTTTGAGGTCCTTATGGCCTGTCAGGGGGTTAGGAGTGAGTGGTTCCCTAGGGGAGAGAGTGATTTTAAAATACAATCTTCACTTTTGAAAGGAGAGAACAAAACACATTTGCTGCTACACCGAGGCAGTAAAAAGGAGTGCTGACATGCTCAGTTTCTAAACCACAGGCAAGTGGACTGTAAAACCAAGTGACGGGTCAAAGTCAAGAGAAGAAGATTTGCAGTCCTCTACAGGGTCATGGCTGTGAGGAAACTGGCTTTGGGTTGGTTGGAAACCTCATGCTGTCTCTGGGGTTGATCACTTCAGCTATTAATCAACAACCATTTTGAGAAAGAAGTAGAAATCTGCCAAACATTGAAGCCACTGTCCCCAAGATGGGCTATCATATGTCACAGCATAAGGAAGAAGAGTGCTCCAGCGATAACTCAAAGGCTGAAGAAATTGGTAGAAAAAGAGGCTGAGATTCAAATTGTTTCACATTTTAAGATTTTTAGCTCTTATTGCAAGTTCTCATGGTTAGAATCCTGACAAAAGATGTGAAACTTGAAAAGTCCATCAAAGGTCTTTAGAAATTCAACTAAAATGTAGACCTTTAAATTCATTAACTTAGTGTCTCATGCATGGATTTAATGAGCATTTATTGAGTTCTTACTGTATATCAGACACTGTATAAGGTGCTAAGGTTAGAAAGAGCCTGGTTTCCCTGCTCTCAAGTAACTTATGGTCCAGGACAGAGACAGACAGGATAACAGGAAATGGTATGAAAAATGCACACAGAAAAAGCAATTCATTATTTTCATAAAGGCTTATCTAAAATCCGTACACATTTATGTACCCAAAGGACACATTACAGCAGTTGCCTATGGGGCGTGAGGGGAGGAAGTGGCAGGAAGAAATGGGGATAAAGGAACAATAAATGAATGAAGAGAAAAAATGAATGAATGATAGTGAAAAAAGAAAGGCATTGCACAGACTGCTAATATTCCACTATGAATTGAGTTTGGAAAAAAGCAAAAAAAGCTAGAAATGATTAGGTTGTGGGTGTGTGCACACATTGCTGCTCACAACACAGAGGGGACACTTAGCCTACCTGGGTTTAGGGAAGGCCTCCTGGCAGAGGCAGCCCTCAAGGGATTTCCAGAGGATGAACAGGGTGAAGAGAGGTCAGCAAAAAGATATCTGTGTCCATGTAAACATTGAAATATTTATCTTTTATTGTGGTAAAAAAAAAAAACAAAACATAACACGAGATCAACATTCTTAACAAAGTTTAGTGTTGTTCACAATAAGCCCAATGTTGCACAACAGATCTCTAAAACTTTTTCATTTTGCATGACTGAAACTTTCTACCCACTGAATAGCAACTCCCCGTTTCCCCCCTCCCCCCACTATATTTAACTATTTTCAATTTTAATTTCTCCCCCTCCAACCCCTCACGAAGGAACACTTATTTGAAGATGTGAGGGAGAACAGCAAGTCGTTTACTACATCAAAGGGGTGGGCTGGCAAGATGTCACGTGATCGTCAGATCATCAAAGGCCTTAAAAATTCCACTAAGAAAATTTGATCTGTAACAAAGGAAGCCAATGTGATTTTTTGTGTGTAAGGGCATGAAATAGTAAATATATCCACTTCACAGCCATCACTCCGGGAACAATTAGGAGGACCAACCTAACAAAATCTGGCAGATCCATACAATGGAATCTTATGGGTCTGGCAGATCCATACAATGGAAGGAACGGTTCAACAAGTCTGGAAAATGTGGTCATTGAGACAAAAATAAAAAGGGCCATGGTGGGAGTGGGAGAGGGGTGGTATGACAGGCTCCCAGGTGAGAAGGAAGGTCAGAGGGGCAGGGCAAGTGACAGGGGTGGGGAACGTCCATTTACTCAGTTTCACACAACTTAAACCTCACACCTGCTGATTGAGGAGAGGCCGTGAACATTTAGTCAGGAGCACCTCCGAGCACGCCCGGCTTGGCTGTAGTTTACACTCTGAAGTTGGTTTCCATGTGTAAACCCTAAGAAATGACAAGTGGTATCCTTCCTTTTTCAAACATGGATCAGTTTTAAGAACAAGCGCAACATGAGTGAGCATAACAGAAAACAAGATAAGGAAGGCAGAGCTGGAGCTCTGTGAAAATCAGTGTCTAGTACTTAATGTCACAAATTCTCCATTATTTCATTTTTTAAATGTGTTGAATATAGCAAATAAGCATGTGGGTCTAAAGAAATAATATTAAGAGTTTTGTTTCATTTTGGCTATAAAGATCTTCCGATCAGTACCAACATTTCTATGAAAAAAAGAACCACCGAGGTCCAGGGATTTGAGAGGGATAGAAAAAAAGGCCAACAAAAAGACAAAGTCATGCTTTGGTCAGAGATGGGATTTGTGTTTGTATATTTTTTTAAACAGCTTTATTGAGATATAATTTATATACCAAAATCATCCATTTAAAGTTTACAGTCAAAGGGGGTTTAGTACATTCACTGAATTTGCAAACATCACCACACCACAATCTAATTTTACAGTTTTATCACTCAAAAAGAGACGCTTGTACTCATTAGCAGTTACTCTCCATGCCCTATCTTAGCTCTAGACAACCTCTAGATTTGCCTATTCTGAGCATTTTATATAAATGGAATCATACAGTATATGGCCTTTTGTGACTGGCTTCACTTAGCATAATGTTTTCAAGACTCATATATGGTCATATATATTAGTACTTCATTCCTTTTTATTGCTAAATAATATTCCATTGTACGGATATGCCAGATTTTGTTTATTCATTCATCGGTTGATGGACATTTTGAGTTGTTTCCACTTTTCTGGCCATTTGTATAATGTTCTTATGAACATTTATGTACAAGTTTTTGCATGGATCTAGGTTTTTATTTCCCTTGGATATGTATCTAAGAGTGGTATTGCTTTGATTAACATTTCAATGAAGTGTTAAACTGTTTTCCAAAGTGGCTGCCCCATTTTGCATTCCTACCAGCAAAATGTGAAGAGTAATTTCTCTACATCTTAGCTAACATTTGTTATTGTCTGTCTTTGATTATAGCATCCTAGTGGGTATGAAGTGGTATCTCATTGTGACACTGATTTGCATTTTCCCATATGTTTATATTTTAAATCTATTGGCTCAATCTCCTTTCTATTATTTAGAATATATTTCTTTAGCATTTTTAAAATCTTGTAAAACTTTGTGAAAACTCTCCAGTGCTATTTGTAACAAATAGTATAAAACTTATAGGCTTGAAACATTAAATATCTATTAGTTAGGGAATCCATGATTTAGGCTTGGCTCAGCTAGGTTGTTCTGATCTGAACTCACTCAGTTGTCTGAGGATTAGCTGATCCTTGGCTAACGATCTAGGCTGGCCTTGACAGGACAACTCAGATCTCTTCCATGTGTCTCCTGCCCCCCAGGAAGCAAGAGCAGACATGTTTTTCCCAGACAGTTGCTGAATAGCATAAGCAGAGGAGGCAAAGTGCAAATACTTTTCTGTGCCTTTGCCTCTGGTACAACTGCTTATATTTCATTAGGCAAAGCAAGTCATATGGCTACACTGAGAACCAAAGGGCAAAGAAATATGTTCACTTCTTAATGAGAGAAACTGCAAAGTCTCATGGGAAAGGACATGGAAACCTCGAGGGGGAAGCATCCAAGCCATTCAGGGCATCAGTCTTCCACGTCCGTTACACTGTTACTCAGAAGAGATGGATTAATTTGGTAGGTCAGAAACTATTGCTTCACTGACCTCTTAAGGCAGGGCCACTTTGCTCTCATGTTTGCCTGTGTGGAAAAAAAACAAAACAAAACAAAAAAACAGATCCATTAGCTACTCTAGTGTTAAATATTCCCCTGGTAACAAAGATTCTATTTTAAAAAAATAGGAAAGATATTTGTGTGGCAAATGAACATTCTATTGTTTGAAAACATCTCCAGGACCATAATGAGAACTCAGGACAAACCTAGATCAAACAGTAGCAGGCACTCTGAAATATTCTGGGAAGTGTTTAAACCTGGGAGAGATGACATTATTTAAATATTTATAAATGTCATATCATCTGTTTTGGGAAAAGCTAATAGAATGTCTAACAGACATTTCAGGTCCCCCCCCCCCACATTGCTTCTATAATCTATTTCCATAGATTCGGCAAATGTGGGAGCGGACATATTATGGGTCAATACCAGTGAAAAGACTGCACAGATACAGAATTCACAGTCCGTTAAGCTTCAGGTCTGCCCTGATGTGGATTCCTCTGATATATTACTATTATATCCTATTTTTGTTGACTCAGTTACGATGTCAGCAAAACCAAACATTTTGGCTTATGGCCCAGCCTTGATCTGTCTATGGAGGATATGTTTTTGCCTTTACCACCATGACAGTAATGAGCAACTGGCATTAGTTTGATTTGCATAATTGTGTGCTTCCAACTTAGACTCTGTGTCAGTAGGAGACAACTTATTGTGATGATACCCACAGCATATTATCTGTTTTGTGCTATCAGCATTTATTTATGTAAATTCCATCGTTACAAGAGGTCACTTACCAACCTTCTACCACAAAATCACATTCTCTGCCAATAAGCAGGAAGAAAATACTATAGCAGAAGAGCTGGGTATATTTTGTAATTCACAGTTGTTGGTCAAGGAGTTGAAGAAGATATTTTGGGGGGTCGCTTGCTTGTTTGTTTTTTTAGGCTAGTTTGCTTTAAGGACTGACAGATACGGTGACAATATGAAAGTCTGTCTGTGACCATTTAGAACTAATGCCGTCAAGCAAACACATTCTCTCCCTCTCTCTGTGACATACACATATACATACACCACAAAGATTATCTGACTCATCTACGATTTTCTTTAAGAATAATTTATGGTCTAAAAAAATATTTTGTGTTCCCTAGATGATAAGTCGAATGTTTTCTTTGATAAGAAGCAGAACTCTGTAATTTATTCATGCAAGAGATAAAAAGATAGAATAACTAACTAGGATATCCCACTTGCAAAAGTACCTGAAAGAATGACTAGGAACTGTGTGGAACCTGAGACTTTGTAAACCAAACTTCACAAGTCTGTTCATGAAAAAATAGCCAAGGTCGTCTATGCATTCTGTCATTAGCGGTAGATGAGTCTCCTAGGTCTTGTCCATGTAACTGGAATTGTAATTTATACATTTCTTTGATACGTATCTCTAGTTAAGCACAAAGGAATGTCAGCATTTAACCCTCCTTCAAGGAATGACAATGTAGAAAAAAGGGAAAAAAGAAGGAAAGAAAGCCCAGCAGTCAACCGTTTTAAATCTAGTTGACACCTGTCAGAAAGAACCCTGACAAAAAGGAGGATAATTAGAATATTGCTTTATTGTGAGCTCAGAGTTCCCAGCCCAGTCTGTATCACGCTTCAGGCTGGCCAGAGAAGAGAAAGAAAGGGGAACACAATACAAATGAAAAAATCAACCAGAAATCTCATCTTACACTTCAGCCTCTTTGCAGAGGCTCTTAATGGCAGCCCAGCTGATCATTCAGCTCAAAATGAACTTAGAAATGATCTTTTAAAGAGGCCAACATAACAACCACATTTGGAAAACTTCGTAAAGAATATATGAGATTTCCAACTAGATACCTTTCTAAGCCTCAGTGCTAAATTGAGAAATGACAGAAAGATATTCTACCAACCTCAAATTTCTTAGTTTGATATGATAATCCTTTGAAAGTGTATCCTGTTAGGTGTTTTTATTTTTGCTTTTGTTTTCACTTAACTTCTGACACTTTGGTGGGTAGGAAGGCAACAGGAGGAAGAGGGAGAGAATGTATTTGCTGAGTGGCATGAAACATTCTTTCCTCTTGTATAAGCGTCTAGAACTTCAACTCATAACTGAGCTTTTCTCAATAATATTATTCTTTATTTTGTATTTGGTGGGTGAAATGTCTCTATATAAAGCATTAGAATCTCCTACCACTTTGACTTCTGTTTTGACCTCCTGTGGCAAATGAAACTGGATCAGGAATACAGTGATCAAGGGACAGATGCCATGATGTGCTGCACAGAGCAAGTGATTAGGAGTAACCAGACAGGATTTACTTCCCAGCCATTTGTACTATTTATGTAACATTGGTCAGACTTTTTTCACATGTTGGCTGCTCAGTTTCCTCATTGGTAGAATGCAATGGAAAGCTGTAAGTGTCCTTTCAATGTGATTTTTGAGACAGCACCATGATTTATGTTAGCATTTGCTTGAGTGCTTGCATTTAGAATAGAACTAGGGGTGGAAAAGTGAGGTCACTTGACGTTATTTCTTGTGTAGACAAGTTCTCAAAGGGAGAAGAAAAGGCACTCACAGAAACAAAGTCAGACAAACAGAGCACACATTCTCTTAGGAATACCTCCTCAAAAATAGTTCAAATAAGCGACTGAGGAGAAAGGCAAATCTGGCCATGGAAGAACAGCTGAGAGAAGCAAGGGTCTAGAGACCACTTCATGTGCAGTAGGGAGGGACACCAAACACATGTCAAAGGGAGAATGCAGTCTTTCTGAAGAGCCCACTGTGTACTTCCATGAGCGCAAGTTGAAAGGCAGTGTGAAATGTTACCTAAAAGCCAGAGGGGCAGAACAGTAACACTGGGGAAAATAATGGCCAATACCAAAATGGGGCAAGCCAACTGAAGGATATAGTTTAAGGAACCAAACCAAGGGAGACCCTTGCGGGGCAGTTGAGCAAGAAGGGCTGAAGGGAATGACGGTAGCAGTCAGAAAAAAAGTTAGTATGTTTGGCCACAGGGACTGAGAGAGGCATCTGGAAACAATGAAAGGCAAAATTTATTTTTCTCTAGTTTTCTTTGAAAATAACTCTCCAGTGTAACACAAACCATAATAACAGTATCCTTAACATTCCACTTTTTGTGTTTTAAAAACTGATCTAAGACACAAACACAAAATTCTGGTTATGCTAATTAAGTGGAATTATGATTTACAAAACAATCCCTTGTAGCTTTTCTGATTTTCATGAAGTCTTACTTCACTTAGAACAAGCCCAGGGCACAAGAAGAGAGCTTAATGAATACTTTTTTCTATATTCCCTACAGCCACGCTTTACTCTGCTTACCCTGTCTTGGACATATGGAAACATAATGGAAGAAATGGAACAGAAGACTCAATGACTCAATGATGTCTTTTCTTGGCTAATGACAAAGGAAAAAAACCATGCTGATCATTTATAATATGTAATGTACTCATAACAAAGATAACATAATCAGAGGAGAGTGGGTTACAAACTACCCAATTGACTCAGCAGGTATCACCAAAATATTTGCAGGTTGCTTGGTAACCCAATTAAAAGTCACTATTTAAATCCCAGATCATTAGTGACTGAAAATCACTATCATTTGATGGCTCATCTCAGTCCAGTTCTTAGGGGAGATTTTCCTACATCAAAAAGCCACCAACATATTTGGCACTAATTGGCTCCCTTGGTGGCAATCTCAGCCTATAGGCCCAGAATTGACTGGACCTGGGAGACCAAGCTATTCTCCCAGCCTGAGAGCTGGTGCTTCTCAGCATGAGCTGAAGGACACTGGTGGGTTAATATGAGAGTTTTACACAGATATTACCTGTCTTTGGATAAATTGAAATGTTCTATATTTAAGACTATCGTACGTATTTGTGGCAAGTTCTTTTTTAAAATTAAGTTCTATTTAGGACTTTCTTATTAAAATGTATTTCTCCTCTTTCTCCCCCCCCCTTTTCAGATCCTCTCCCAAACCCACAAAAATTAACATAAAAAATAGCAAATTTTATCATCTCAAAATTAGAAACCTGAATTACAGACATAGATGTTACCCGAAACACAGGCCTAGGTTAAAAGGGAAATTGTTTCTTCACTAAAATTAACAGGTTGATGGCACTGTTACTTTGCTGAATATGATAGGAACTTCTGTAGAGATGAACAGATTTCTAGAGTATTCATATAAATATGTATGAGACAGAATTATCTGAGTACTTTTCTATTGAAAATTGGTCTGAAATTGATCTTATGAGATAATAGGTTTCCCATAGATTGTGGTATTGAAAGTAGTAGACAAATTCAAAATCAGTGAGAGCTAGGTTTGCTACTAGAAGTGATCTTGTAACTAAATATGTCTACCTTGGACATTTGGCTATGAAGAAAAGCATGATACAGAGTATTGCAAGATAAATTCATCACAATTTTTGACACACACAAAAAAGATAAAGAGAGACATAGATAATAGAATAAACTTATGAAAAATAAAGTCTAATACAAAAAAAACACGCAAAAAACTGGACTAAGAAAAGAGCTGGGCTGTAGCTGTATCACTGCTATCACTTTGGTCCGAATTTTTTTACCTGCAGGTCTGGAAATAAAAAGATATACAAAACCCCTTTTTAGCTTAGGAATTGTGAGATTCCTTTAGAAGAGATTTCTTTACAATTTTCTTTCTACCAATGTCTACTTTTGGTGGACTGGGACATGAGAAACCAATTATATTTTATCTTCAAGATTTTTAACAAAAATTCTAAAATGACAAAACCTGCTGAATTTATTGGATTGCAGAATTTAAAAAATGAATCTCCGAGGATCCCTTATGAAAAATATTTAACAGATATATGGAAGTTTTAGTTTCATTGGCTACAGAGCCAGATAAGAGGGAAGTGGACTTGCTGAGTAGTATTGAAAGAGACTTCTAACATTTTTATAACAATGAACTTTATCAACACAGACATCAAGACCACAAAGACGTGATGCCTGAGTCAATATAGTGTACTAGCTTCCATCCACTTACAAAGCAGAAATATTGAGTTTTGTCTTGAATTAGTTACTGAGAGTAGCAGATCACAAAAATTTCTTATTTTCCACCTTCATCATTAATTTTTTGTTGAATTGGGACTAGCGTTTTGCAGTTCACTTTGTACAGTCTCTCTTTCATTCAATTACTTGTAGCTAAGGCTTTAAGGAGGTGATGTACATATTTCTATGAAAATATGTATAATCCAGTTAAGTCTCATAGGCATTCAAACAGACGTTTTATTTTCTATGGCTGCTGTATTCATGTTCAGTGGACATTGGTGAAGATGACCCATTTCTAGGAAAGTATTCAAATGTGTCATGAAGTCATGGAAGAGACTGCAGTGGTTATCTCATACTACTTTTTTTGTGCATGAATTCTCTATAAAACAGAGCAGTTTACCAAAAAAATTTATAAAACACTAGTTTCAAGAGTGTCTCAATGAAAAACATGTTTAGTGGTCAATTAATTTAGGAAATGTTGTATGCTATATCCTTCCATTAGGGAATCACAGAGTATAATAAAAGTCTTTGAGAAATCCTGAAATGGAAGACAAACATTATTTGCTTAATTTAGAGTTTCCTAAACAAATTTGATTATAAATTCCTTTTCTCTTTAATTGCTGTTTACTTGTGTTCTAAAGAATGAAGTCTCTAATAAAGAAGCTATGCACCCTCTGCATGAACACCCAGGGATTTTCAAAAAAAAAAAAAGTGACTGTTTTTTAGTAAGTTCTTCCTTGTATTGAACTGGAATACTTGTTGCCTTCACCTATTAATTGTTACCATGTACCCTACAGACATACAGTGAATATCGACCTTATAGCAATATTCTACATATGTTAAGTCAAGAAAAGAATTAATCTTATCTCTGTGACTCCTGTCCTAAACACTAAAGATCCTCAGTTGTTCAGACATTCCTTCTACTCTTGAGTTTCAGTGATATTCCCCATCTCTGAATATATTCCAATTTACTACTACCTCTATTACGAGCAGCCTTGGGAAGGATACAGGATCCCAGTGGGCTAGAACAGAGCAGGACAGAGGGAGACTATCACCTCCTATATGGAGTAGTCAGTAATTTATCAAGTGTTTCAGACTATTTGCTCTGCTTTTGCTAAAAATGACTTGTAACAGATGTCCTGCGTGGTGGTCTTAATTCTAAGATGGCCCCAAGGTTTCCTACCCGCCTCCTTGCATCCACGGAACAGTGCCTGGGACTCTGGATATGATTTTACTCTCATAATTAGATTACCATGTGGCACATGACCTTAAATTAAGGTGGGTCTGACATAGTCACACAAGCTCATTAAAAGCAGAGTTTTCTCTGTCTGCTCCCACACCAGTAAGGCAGAGATCCAAAGCAGGAGAAGGATTCGAAGAGCTGTTGCTGGCTTGAAGATGGAGGGGGCCACACGGCATGGGATGTAGGTGACTTTTAGTTGCTGAGAACGGCCATTGGATGATAGACAGTAAGGAAACAGGGACCGTAGTCCTAAAACTGCAAGAAACTGAGTTTGGCCAAAAGCCCGAGTGATCTTGGTTTTGGATACTTTTTCAGTAGTGCAAGATGAAAACTCAGTCAGGCTAACTCCTTGATTTTGGCATTGTAGGACCCTGAGCTGAAAACAGAGTAACACTGTACCAGATTTCTGACCTACAGAACAGTGAGCAAATAAACGGATATTTTTTAAGCCACTAAGTTTGTACTAATTTGTTACACAGCAATAGAAAACTAATAAATCCAGATAATCAAAGCTCACCATCTTTACCATATTTTGCTTTTATATGTGATTTGTGATAAATGTTAGTAATACATTTTCCATTTTCTCTGTCCGAACATCTTTAAGTATCATACGTAAATAAATATTACTTTCATGCCTCCTTTTCTTTGCTTCCAATAAGATGTTGTCAACTTGCAGCCATTCTCTGATTCATGGATTTCCACACAAATTCATATTTTACAGACATACAGACCCGTCTTCCCTTCCCGTTTTTTTTAACTTTCTTTGGACTTTTCATTAAGATATTGCCCTTCAAATTCTAAATTATAAGCATGAGACATGACATATTTATAACTATTTATAATAACTATTTACCTTTTTCTACTAAGAGCATAAGTTTAGCCTCTTGAGTAGCCAATTCCTAGTATTATTATGCCGATTTACCTCAAGTATTGATTATGACCTCTTTTCTCATTTGCTTTTTTTCTTATGAATTACCAGGAATCTTCTCCATTACTCACTTTCTTATTTGTGTTTTTGTCCTCTATAGTAACCGGTATTAAAGATTTCTTCCATTTCTTCTCCTACATATATTTTCAGCTTGAACAACTCTGTACCACTCATCCTTTGAGCAGCTATCTTAGTCCATTACTGCAATATCTTGAACCAAGGTCGAAGACCCACCTCTCTATGGTACCCTTTGGTATAGAACGTTTTCCCTGCCCATACCTCATTTATCTTTCAGAATCCCAACCTTAAAATGAATGAAAAGGTAGAGTTGTTATCTGGGGTCCCAAATCCTTCTTTATTATATCCCTGAAGGTATTTTGTTAACCCTCTTTTTTGGTTTTCCTTCACTGCATGAATAAGTAATTTTAGGTAAAGTTAGAGGGTCTGGTAAGCCTCAGAAGCATAAAAAATCACATAAACCCTCTCCAAGAAGAAACAAACCCTTGAAGGGACAATCATCAGAGAGGAGTGCTACCACGTCCTCCCAGTTCTGTTTCTGAAAACACTAGCCATTTCTGCTCAGTCTCCTTTCATGGCTTCTCCTCTTCTCTTGAGTTTATGTACCCATATCTTGCTATGAGCTCATTTTGGACTGGAATTTAGACTCGAATGTGAAGTGAAGGACAGTATACTTTGGATACCATGTACATATTTGACCAATGGTAACCTTAGTAAACAATGAAATATCCCCTCCCCTTTTGTACTTTTAATGGAAATTAAAGAGTTATACTTTGAAAATATGATTTAAAAATTTTATTGAAATAAAGTGATTTACAATGTTACATTAGGTTCAGGTATACAGCCAAGTGATTCACTTTTATACATACATATATATATATATATATGTATATATATACATTCTTTTTCAGATTCTTTTCCCTTGTAGATTATTACAAAATACTGGGTATAGTTCCCTGTGCTATACAGTAGGCCCTTGTTGGACCTATCTGATTTGAAAATGACTGGTGATCTATGCTATTAAATATTAAAGATCAATATCTGCTATAGGCTGAATGTTTGTGTTCCCCCCACCCCCAAATTCATATGCTGCAACCTGATCCCCAGTGTGAAGGTATTTGGATATGGAAATTTGGGGAAGTGATTAGGTCACGTGGGTGGAGCCCTCATGGGTGGGAGAGTGACCTTTTAGGAGACTGCAGAGAGCTCCCTAGCCCCTTTTCATCATGTGAGGACACAAGCAAGAAGATGACTAGGAAAACAATTCTCACTAGACACGGAATCTGCTGGCACTTTGATCTTGGACTTCCCAGCCTTCAGAATTGTGAGAAATAAATGTCTGATGTTTAAGCCACCAGTTTATGGAATTTTGGTTATATCAGCCAGGACGGGCTAAGATTATGTCTTATAGTACTTGCCTTAAATTGCCATTTTGTTCCTAGATCTCAGGCAGGGCAAGGGGTTTTGTCTGATTCTCCAGATAATCCTAAAGAGAGATTATTGAGTTCAAGCATCTCAATTAATATTTGGTCTACTCCAATAGTATCTATATTTTGTCACTACTATTTTATTTTAATGGTCTAGTTGCTTTAGTTCTGAAAACTTAATTGGTGAGTAGGTATGGCACATACAAACGCATATATGTGGTGGTTCTCTTTGCTTACATGCTTTTCCAAGTATATTTCTGTGCTTTCCTCTTTAACTATTCATTCTGAAACTTAAAACCATTATTTTACTTTCCCATTACCCTATAAATGTAGTAAATATACTTGATTTTTACTTCATTAATTTTCCAGTTAATCATCTCCTTAATTAGTTCAACATTTTTATTAATATTTACTTTCAATATCTACATTCTCCTCAATTTCAATTCCAAACCACAAAATCTAAAAATATTTCTTTAACTGCACAAATTTGGCAACTCATCAGTACAAATTCTCTTCCAACCTCTCTTTTTTAATAACAATAAATAAAAATTATCTGAATATATTTATACTGCTTATAGAGCATTTTTCCCTTTCCTATGTGGCCTTTAAGAATAGCACAATGTTATTTTCTGTTATGTACTTTAATCTTACAGAAGAGTGAAATATTAAATGTGGACTAAGCTCTAAAATTATTGAGAAGAAAATTATACACGCACACACACACACACACACACACACACACACACACATATACATACATAGGGCCACTGAAAATCTCTTAGAGAAAGGTCATGTTGAAGATTGGCAAACGAATATTTTCCTTCAACATCAGAATAGGTTATTGTTTCCTTGGTTGAGTTTCAGATGAAATGGTTGGCCTGAATTTAGGAGGCATATTGTAGGGAAAATAAGTATCTTTAAATGATAAAATTGTACTTCAGTCAGTAACAGGCAACGACTGAATGGACAGTCAAATCATGTCTCGCTCTCCTTGTTTGCTAGGATGTTCCTTTATTGAAATGATGGCAAGAATCTTCTGCAGTTATTAAATTGTTCTTTTCTTTGCTCCTTGACTTGCTTACTCTCTCCTTTTGTCAAAGACAGCTGAATTTACATATTTTAAATCTGTGGATCTAGTGACTGACTGCACTGCACAAAATGATACATTGGTATGATGACTGTTTTTAGTTGACTAACCTTAGAATGATGAAACAAAATAAAGTATATTTTATTTTATTTACTTTCATGATACAGTTTAAACTTTTAACTTTTCTTTTGTGGGAAATGAGAAAATGAAGACAGAAAGATGAAAGAGAAATGTAAGGTTCATTGAGCATATATTCTATGCCAGTAATTCTGCATGATGTATGCCAACAACGCTTCAAAATAATCTCATAAAATGCATTATTTTACCCATTTTATAGATAAGAAAACAGACTCAGAGAGATCATTTGTTGAAAATTATACAGCTAATACACACAGGTGCTTTTTTACCAGGAAGTAGACAGATTCCAAAGTCCAAGTTCTCTCCAGAAAGCCACCCACCCTCCTGTCACCTAACTTTATTCCTATTTTAAGACAAATGCTTTTGGGACAGCAGGTTGAGGTTTACAAGACCTTGTTAACTCCCACCATAGTCCAAGTACGGCAAGTTTTTTTTTGGATTTTTTTGCGGTACGCGGGCCTCTCACTGTTGTGGCCTCTCCCGTTGCGGAGCTCAGGCTCCGGACGCGCAGGCTCAGCGGCCATGGCTCACGGGCCCAGCCGCTCCGCGGCCTGTGGGATTTTTCCAGATCGGGGCACGAACCCGCGTTCGTTGCATCGGTAGGCGGACGCTCAACCACTGCGCCACCATGGAAGCCACCAAGTACGGCAGTTTTTATTTCACTTGTAAGCAACAGGAAATTTATTCCTTGTGGTTCTAATTCATGTATACTGTACTCACAAAGTTGTCTAATGTTTTATCAAAAGCTTTTTGAACTGCAAGCCAGATGATTTTTTTTTTTTTAATTTACTGGAAGTAAAATGTTGTTGATATAAACAGAATGGAAGCGCCTCAGACTATTAGATTAAAAACAAGACTTAAATCCCTAAGTTTATACTCACAATGATATGCTATAAATGTAGTAAAGCATATTTTATTGTTTATACTTTTGATTGCCTAAAATTAACATGATAAACACAAGTGTGCTTTTTCCCCTAGTGCTTATCAGGTGTGTGTGTGTATGTGTATGTGTGTATGGAGCTTCTATTTCCTCATAGTGATACATTAGTAAAGTGTCTACTTTAAAAATTATCAATATTTCTAGGAATTTTTTAATACAAATCAGCATTATATGTAGGTCCATGATTCAAGATGTACTTGAATACACCATGCCAATGCTTTCATGCAAAGTTAAAGATGTTAGTTTTTAAATCATAGGTAGTCTAGTAGTTCAGAAACATTAAAAGTGAAATTCTTGATTCCCTTTGAACATAGTTGAGACTGGAGAGGAAACAAAAATTGGTTGGACTTTACAGAGCTGAGGAAATAAATCCCACTCTGTATAGATTGACTTCCTAATGTCACAAGTCAATTTAGAAATTATGCACAAGATAAATCTCTTTCCTTTCATTGCACCAATGTATTTAGCTTAATCACGAGCATCAGTGGAGACAGAGACTAAAAAATAAATTGTTCACTGTCTCCAAGACAAACCCCAAATAAGAAACTTGGTATTTTGCATAAACTCTATCTCTGGAATATGCTTTTGAAAAGACATGCCATAATTATATGTAGCATTATAGAGGCTCTTGTGTTTATAAATATTTTCAAAAGGCTTTGAAATTGTTTGTAAATCCAAAGTTTATAAATGACTTATGAAATCCACAAATTTGCTAAACATGTTTCCACATTTTTGTATTATGCTCTGTGATTTTTCTTTCTGTGTTGTGTAAGTCAAAGAAAATGATATACAATATGGCTAGATAGGACTAAAATTTCCAAACAAAAGAAGCATCTGTTTTTCTAATTAGTTTTTGAATTTATGTTGGTTTCACAATTGGTTACTCTGCAAACAATGTGGTTCAAATGACAATGACATTGATTACATTTCTACTTTACACTAAGAGCACTTTTATCAACGATTGTCAACTCCAGTAACCAGCAAAAACTAAGCATTTAAGCACCTCTGTACCTTGGGTATTGTTTTACCCAATCTGAAGCAGATTGAACTGTAACTTCGCAGGAGGCTGACACAGTTTCCATGAAGCCTGAAACGACTGGAATTTTAAAAACTGGGTTGCAAGAGCATATCTTTTGATGTATATTTTAAAATTTTGGAGCAAGCTACTTATGCCTGTAGTTTCTCCGTTATGCTCATCTTTCCAACAATACTTTGAAATGATTTCTAGGTCGGGGACTATGGGCCAGGTGAACTTTGTCTCAGCATTAATTCCTACTTTCTTTATGTTTCTATGGGGTGTGTTCCTAATTCCTCTCTTAGCCAGTGGAAGAGGCTATGTTATAAATGGATAACAAGCCTTCAGAGTATTATCCCACCGTACACAACTTTGCTTCCCAAGGTGGTTACCACCAATTACTTTAGTTCAAAATTTCACTTTGCAGATCATCTAAATATTCACATCTACACCTTGATTTCTTAAAAATATTTTTATGTCTATCCTGCATCCAAATAAACTGTGGGTCCTTCAGTACAAGGAGAAACTTGCGTTCCATGTATTTTCATCTAGTCATTTGCTCATTTAGCAAATATTTATTAACTACTACGTTTAAAATAGTCTGCTCCATGCTGGCTCATAGGAACAACTGGACACATTCTTCTGGTTAAGGATACTTCTTGTTTCAATAAGGTGAGAACTCTACAGAAAACCCATTGGAAACCGAGTTGACCAGTATGCTCTACTGAAATATTTTCATACTATAACTTGTATCTATAACGCTAGAACATTTAAATTGTGTAATTTCTAGTTACGACATCTTAGTCCTGATGGCTACCATTTTGTATTTTTTCTGTTGAGAGGAAATCATTACTTTGTGCCCTGGAAATGGAAAACTCTGAATCATCTGCCGTGGCTTCTGCTGCAATGCCTTCAGTGATTTGATTAGTTTTTAGATGTGTATTAAAATAACATTTTTGTCTTATAAGTAAGATAAACTTAATGACCATTTTTAACATGACAAGATATTATAATAAGGGATTAAATGGAGATTATTGCTCCACAGTGAAACCAGCCTAGCTTTAACGTATTCTTTATCGAATGGTATTTTATACTATAGCAAGAAGAAATTGCCAGCTAAACTGTTTAATTACTACCTCACTGAGAAAGCCAAAAATGGCCTATTACCTGATTTCTTTTCATGTCATTTTGATATTACCTGGGCCTGTAAACCTTACTTGAATAGTCTTATAATACAGTGTATAACTAACCCAAATCTGGAATCAGGTAAACTTGGGTATAAAACATGCTTTTGTCTTTCAGGAACGGTATCATGGTGGGGAAATAATTTTGTTCCACATAAAACTTGGTTTTACTATTTGGGAAATGGAATAACAGAAAAGTATTTTCATGAATTTATGCATGGAATACTTAGAAAAGGGTACAAAGCAACCACTCAAGAAATGGTAACTGATGGTATTTTAATGGGTTTCAAATAAATCAATTTTTTGCTAAATTTATTGGAATGGATGAAGCAAGTCTTAAAAACGTATAGATAAATCAGTAAACTATTAACTGATCAGGAAACAACTGAAACTTTTGGTGATTCTCAATCTATCATTATTAGCAGAGCCTCAGCACATTGTTTTATTGAAGTGACTATGAAGTCATTTTGTAACTGTAATAGACGTTTAGTCATCACATCATCCTAACACCACTATGAGGTAGGTAATAAGGTGTCCATGTTACAAGTGAGGAAATTGAAGATTAGAATGAAAGTGATTTTTCAGGGTAAATCAACTGTGAAAGGGACAGGGCTGGAAACATATTAACTTCCACATATGCTTTCCAGTAGTCTGTCATTCTAATTAGTATTACACAAACATAGCAAACATAGCAATTTGTTAGTTTTGTCAAAAGAGTCAAATCATCACTGCTGATCTAATCATTATTAAATGTCTAGTACTTGCTAAATACTATGTAACAGTCTTTAATTTATGTTTTAATAACATAATCCTTCAGTCATAAGCTATACTTATTGGGCACCAACTCTGTTGCTATCCTAGCCACCAGAGATATTCTGAAGAAGATGCATTCATCACCATAAAGAGCTTACAATGTCATAAGGGAAAAACATAAATAATCACACTATTACAGAACAACACAATGTGTCACCACAATGAATTTTATCCCATTACCCTCTTTGTATAGATGAAGATACAGAGGTGTAATGAGAAACATAAACAACTGTAAGACATTGATTAATATGAGGAACAGCCTGGATTCAAACTCAAATTATTCTATCACTTTTCCTTTAAACATTGTTAATATACCATGTCTATAGTCATTGCCAACAATGGATTTCTGATGCTTAGAGACACAATTCTGCATAGCTGCATCTTGATTGGTGTCATTCTAGACATGTCTGGCTCTGATCTAAGAGACTGTTTTATGACATGGAATGATGGCAGACACTGTTGTTTGTATACTAGTCACCATTTCCCCTCTTCTTATTTATTAAAAGAAAAAATTGTTCAGGTATCTCATACTCATGCCTTTCTGGATTCTCCCTAGCTCCAGGAAGTAAATCATTGTTGATCCAAAGAACCAGGGCAAACCCGTTCTCCTCGACAGTGCAGAGTTAGACCTGTCCTGCAGTTTTAGCAAATAGGCTGAGAAGAGACATCTGCTGGGAACCATCTAGAAAGAGTCCACTAAAGAGACACACAGAAGGAAAGACTCCATTTTATGACTCTCTACATTTTGTAGCCATCTTGTGTCCATAAAAGGCAAACAAATTCACTGGGGATGATAGATCATAAAGAGAGAAAAAAGTTAGGTCATTGATGATGTCAATACGCCACTGAATTACTCAGCTCTCAAACCACTTTACCTTCAGACTTCTAATAAGGTGAAATAATAAATTTTACTTCTTGTGTAAGTAACTTTGTGTTGAATTTTCTGATTTTTGCCAGAAAGAAGTATAGAAGATATTTTTTATGGGATTCCTCACACAGGATCTTAAAAAAAAAAAAAAGTTTTCTTTTTCCTTGCCATGTTCCCCCTTCCTCCTAATATATTTTAATGACATGTACATCTTACAGTCATATTGAAAGGTGTTAGATGAAGTTTAAATTCTCTTTTTGGGCTCAAATTTGGATAGAAAACCTTAATTTGTGACAAAGGCTATAATAACTGGGCACATATGAGACACTCAAAGACACTATGGATTGTTTGTCTTCAAAGACATCTTAATCCTATGTCTGACTGGACAAAAGTACAAAGCAGGAGTAGTGCAATAAAGCTAAAAATTTCAATATATAAATTTGGATGTCAAATCAAAAAAAATGGATTCCTTTTTACTCAATTGTATTGTAAGCATAGAAGGCAATTGCAGCTAGGAAGAAATAAAAACATGCAAAACAAATAATAGAATATTTTGCCATGCACGTGTGCTAAACTGGATTGTTTGGATATTCAGTCAAAGTATATAGATACTGTAGGAGAGGTTTTTAAAAAATAAATACTTGTAAGGAATCATTTTTTGTGTGTGACTCTATTATAGGTATTTAATATACAAAAAGAAGGATGCCACATAATCTTTGCCCACAGAGTGGCCACCACGTGGAGATGGCAACTGGGAGACAAGTAACTGAACAGTTACAGTGTATAGGCATAACTGCAAACTAGAGATGTGCCAGGCAGTTCGTCCAGGGATGCCTAACTGTGTGAGAATTGATGGTAGTGGATTATGAGTGGGCTAGAGAAAAGAAGTTCTACAGATAAGGAAGCAGTTGTTCTAAATCTTAAAGAATGCACTCAAGGAACTGCAGATAGCTACGGTAGCCAGATTGTATCCTCCATGTGGAAGTGTGGAAGGAAGTTAAGCTGGAGAGGAGTAGGAGCCAGGCTGTAAACAGAGGGAAAATTATGAGGGACTACATTGGAGTAGTGAGGAATGGGCAGTGGAATTAGCTAATTGGTAGGGTGACTATTTAACTCATTAATTGTGTCAACTAAAGTGGAATCATTTTTAGAGTGAAAGGGAGCACAATCGATAATTACTATGAATAAAAGGTATATATGGGAACTCTTTTGGGTAAACCAGGGTGCATAGCCACAATAGTCCAATTGAAATATAGTCAAGATTTCTTTATTTGACAAAATTAACAGTAAGTACATAGTGGCTGATCTTCTGGGGGTGGTGAGTGAGAATAAAGAGCATAAGATCATCTTCAGGCTTCCGGTGTAGGCAAGACTAATGACAATTACTCTCACTGTGATAAAAAGTACAGAAGAAGGAACAGGCTTTCAGGGAGAGAAAATGAGTTATACTTTAGACACGTTGAGTTTGAGATGTTTGTAGGAAATCTAAGTAGCCCTGTCTATAGAAATTTGAAATGTGAATTACAAAATCAACAGAGAGATGTTCAGTACTAAGATCAGAATTCAGGAATCATTAAAATAGGTTGGAAGTTGAAGCTGTGGGGAGGGTTAATTTTGCCTTCTTTCCCCACTATATACAGCAAGAGAAGATAACCAAAGAAAGAATTCTCATGAATAACAACAACAACAAAAAAATGTGTCATATAAAAGAAGAGAATCCCATACAGAGATGTCATACAGGAAACTGAAAAACGTATCAGAGATATGAAGAAACCAAATAAGGAAAGGTGCAATGGAAAAAAAGATGAGAGTTATTTCAGGATGGTTTCTAGACAGACATCTTTAGTTTTGTCTAGATGTCTATTCCCTTCATCTGGTAACAGAGGTTCCTTACGTGTGAGAACCCCATCCTTGTGCTCCCTGACTCACACATGCAGGCATACACACATTCACATTCAGCACCAGGGTTGATTATTTGATGTCAGTTATTATAGTCCACTCCTCTCAGATAATGATGACCAATTCAAGGGTAGTCTTGTGACTTAAATCTATTTCTCCCAGGTATTTTAATCTTGACTGAACTGGTACATGGAAACATGGTAGTGAGAGGTGAATCATTCCAATACCAGAGTTCAAAAGACTTTCCATGAGCTCCTGACTGAGATCTATGGCTTATATCTGATTCCTGTACTTCTTAAGCCCTGGTTATTCTGTTTTTCCTTAGATTCTGTGAGTTTACTGGTAACTTTAAAATAAATGCTCTTTTTTTCCCTTGATTTGAGTAATCTAGAATTAGTTTCTGTTGCTTACAATCAAAGAACTCCAAACGACGCTAAAATCAGTAACTGGAAGAGAAGTATTACATGTAATGGATTCTAACAAGTTATTGGTTGAGTGGAAGTGGGGTAGAGGACAATTAAGTTTCCTCTCCTAGACAGAGACATCTGCAAACTTCTTAAAATAGCCACAAAGCATCTGATTAGCTTATTAGCTGTTGTGTTTTGTAAATTAGAATGTGTGAAAATGAAAATGGAGCTTTAATATAGTTGGTATGAAAAAAGTCAGGGTGTTGGAATGTATAGGCTTCTTTATGTAGTCTTCAGTATGGTTCTACACAAAGGGAAATACATTAGTCTGAACTGGTTTATGAGGAAGCAGAGAAGTAAGGCCATGTAGTTTTCCCAAGGGAGGTCATTTATGACTTTGGCTAGCAGTTTAAGGTGGTTGAATGTTTGTTAACCATTTCCCTTGTAGAATGGAAAATCCAGATTCTGTTCCCTCACTAAAATTGATGTGAACCTAAAAGGGAGCAAGGAGATTTGGTGGTAGATAAATCTGGGAACAAAAATACCTAAAGAAGGTAATGGAGAAAAACTGACCACCTCGTTTTCTACCACAGACCTCCTTCTGCTTGATAAATACAAATTATTGTCACTAATGTAAAAGAAAGAAATCCACTGGTGTTTGGCCTAGTGGCAAGGGAGGATATTAGATTATGAGTGCTTTACAATTGCTGCTTATTGCTTAGTATTTTTATCCAGAGGCAGATACAGGATAACACTTAGGTTCATATGTGTTGACTTATCAAAAACTCTTGAGTTTGGTTACTAAATCAGGAGTCACAAAACTACAAATAACTCACAGTTGTGTAAAATCAGAAGGAAGTTTATATAGCCAAGGAATCCCCAAACCTGCCAAATAGAGGCTTGTGTTTGCTCAACGTCCACACAATTTCCTGGTTCCTGAATCCAACCACCAGAAATTGATCTGCTAAAGCAGAAAAGTCTCCAAAGGGAACATACTCGCCATTTCCCATCTTTTATGTGGCAATAGAGGGCAAAAGATAAGGAGAAGTCTTCCTTGTAGACAAATACAGCCACGTCAGTTGACCAAGGGGCTCATTCCTCTGCTAGGGCAGAGAGACTTTGGTCTTTGACCTTCAGAATATGCTATATGTCCTCACACAATTCCTCAAACACATCAGTCTCTTTTCCATCTATATCTTTGTATACCCCATTCCCTCTGTAAACCTTTTTTTCTCTTTATTTCCCAAGACAATCCTATGCTTTCTTTAAATCCCAGCATATGAATGATCTTCCCAAAGCTCAAACCTCCCTGATCCCAACTCCTGCCTGGATCTGATGATGCTGGTACTGTCCAGGTTTCTTGGTCTTCTCCAGTCAATAGAAATTGATAAGAGACCAGACAAGAAGTTCAGGCAAGGCTTTACTGAGGCCCCTGCTGTAGCATGGGGGAAGCAAGAACAAGTAACAGGTTCCCTTGCTCACTTGCTACCCGAGGGTGGGGAGAGCTGGTTCCTTATATGGGGTGAGTGTAAGTGTGGCTTAGGTGGTTTGCCCACCCCTTTGGTGGTGTTGAGTGCAGGGGGCATGTGCAGTACCCTGCGTTTACTTCCAGCTCTTCAGGAGTGGTAGTTGGGTTTTATTTATTTATTTTTGGTCTTTTTGTATCTTCTTGTCCATAATTTGCCCCAGCTGTGCATGCACGCAGTTATTTTTAATCCCTTATAGTTTCTTTGTATTTTGTTGCCTGAGGAGAAGTGCAAGCATTGCAGCACTGCAGCAAAGGGTCGCAGGTCCAGCCTGTCTCAATGCCCCAACTCTGTGCTCCTGCTGCAGCTAGTGCATTCCTGTACTTCCATAACTTTTTTGTTGTTTTCTTTTGGCTATACAGTCCTTCTTTCCGTCTTGAAACTATGCATAACTTTAGGTCAGCGTAAGTTGCATTTCCCTTTGTTTTTCCAAGGCTTGGTCCAACTTCTGCCTTCAAAAATTACAAATTACAGATATTATTAAGTACTCAACAAATGCTTTTTGAATGAATGAAAACACAAATCAGTATAGCCTATTTATTCAAGAAGATTTGCTGTGAAAGAAATGAGTGTACATTTAGTAATGAATAATTAATGTGAGATTAATTAAGCTCTCACCACATCCTAGGTACTCTTTCATGGGCTTTTTATTTTATTAACTCAGTGAGTCCTCAAAAAAATCCTTTCTTAAAGTAGCTACAATTATTCTCCACAGTTTACTGAGGAGGAAAGTGAAGGGCAAAGTTAAATAACTTACCTTAAGTTATACAATTAACAGGTGTCAGAGCAAAATTTATTTCTCAGTAGTCTGACTTACCCACTTTTATTAACCAGTACTTTACACTGCCTTTCTTGACCATGAGGAAACCAGGTGCAAAGTCCATTTATTTTTAAATGTTTAAAACCAGCAGGTTGTTTGTGTTTTATCCAGCTAGGTTTTTGGTACTATCTAGAAAGCTTATTTGTACCTTAGGCAGCTTAAAATTTAAACTGACAATTATATTCTACAAGACCAGAAGTGTTTTTTGTATTCTGTCTGACATATAAGAATATGCTAAAACAAATCATATCATAAGTCAGGCAAATATTACCATAAACACTTGTGTAAAGTTAGTGATTTTTGAATACGTCATAGAAATATTTCCGACAATTACAGACATTTTTTTTTTGTGATTGTAGCACTAGAATTTCTTCAGAATTAAGTAAACTTGGCTGTGTTAACTAGTTATTGGTTCTTTCGACTAAACTTTGATTAATTAATAATGATAAAAAGAAAAAACCTAAAGGTTCATATACTTTTAAAGTAAAACAACCTAATTGGCGAAAAATTAGTTTGAACTTATTGGTTGGGTTAAGCTGACTGGTTAATTACTGTCATTTACTTTCTGACTTTATAATCCTGCAAAACTTCCTCTAGTCTCAACATAATTTCAAACTAATCTATTTTATTGAATTATAAAATAAATGTAAATTTTCACTGTCAAAAACTATGATAAAAATAAGAGCTGACATTTTGAGATTTTTCTTCCAATCTTTAATTTTTTTAATTTAGAGTTATAGGTACATTGATAGATAAATGTATTTAGATAGACACAGACATACATACAGTGAAAGTACCTATTTTTAGACATTTTTTTAGACATCTTAAGTTTTCACTTAAAATAAAAATTTTCCATATCATTAAATACTGTTAAAGTTTATCAAATAGAATATTCTATGAGTACATCTTAATTAATAATATTCCTCTATTGCTGTACATTCAGGTCATATTCAGGATTTATTTTTATGGCCAAATAAATGATAAAATTTCTATGCATCTATCTTTGTTAATGATTCAGATTATTACTTGGGGATTATCTTTTTAAAATTGGAATTACTGGGTCGAAGGGTATACAGGTTTTTAAGCTTTATATCTATATCTATATCTATATCTATATATAAAATTTAATAAATAGGGACGGGACCTGCACCAGTGGGAGGGAGCTGTGAAGGAGGAAAGGTTTCCACACACCAGGAAGCCCCTTAGCGGGCGGAGACTGCGGGTGGCGGAGGGGGAAAGCTTCGGAGCCACGGAGGAGAGCACAACCACAGGGGTGCTGAGGGCAAAGCGGAGAGATTCCCGCACAGAGGATCGGTGCCGACCCGCACTCACCAGCCCGAGAAGCTTGTCTGCTCACCCGCCGGGGCGGGCAGGGCTGGTAGCTGAGGCTGGGGCTTCCATTGGAGCACAGGGAGAGGACTGGGGTTGGCGGCGTAAACACAGCCTGCAGGGGGTTAGTGCACCACGGCTAGCCAGGAGGGAGTCCGGGGAAAAGTCTGGACCTGCCAAAGAGACAAGAGACTTTTTCTTCCCTCTTTGTTTCCTGGTGTGCGAGGAGAAGGTATTAAGAGCGCTGCTTAAAGGAGCTACAGAGATTGGCGCGAGCTGCAGCTTAAAGCGCGGACCACAGAGACAGGCATGAGACGCTAAGGCTGCTGCTGCTGCCACCAAGAAGCCTGTGTGAAAGCACAGGCCACTATCCACACCCCCCTTCCGGGGAGCCTGTGCAGCCCGCCACTGCCAGGGTCCCGGGATCCAGGGACAACTTCCCTGGGAGAACGCACGGCATGCCTCAGGCTGGTGCAACGTCACACCGGCCTCTGCTGCCGCAGGCTCGCCCCGCATTCCATACACCACCCTCCCCACGGCCTGAGTGAGCCACAGTCCCCGAAGCAGCTGCTCCTTTAACCCCGTCCTGTCTGAGCGAAGAACAGACGTCCTCCGGCTACCTACACTCAGAGGCGGGGCCAAATCCAAAGCTGAGCCCCGGGAGCTGTGAGAACAAAGAAGAGAAAGGGAAATGTCTCCCAGCAGCCTCAGAAGCAGCAGATTAAAGCTCCACAATCAACTTGATGTACCCTGCATCTGTGGAATACATGAATAGACAACGAATCATCCCAAATTAAGGAGGTGGACTTTGAGAGCAAGATTTATGATTTTTTTCCCTTTTCCTCTTTTTGTGAGTGAGCATGTGTATGCTTCTCTGTGAGATTTTGTCTGTATAGCTTTGCTTCCACCATTTGCCCTAGGGTTCTATCCGTCCATTTTTTTGCTTTGTTTTTCTTTTTTTCTTTAAAAAACTTTTTTCTTAATAATAATTTTTTATTTTAATAACTATTTTATCTTACTTTATTTTATTTTAGTTTATCTTCTTTCTTTCTTTCTTTTCTTCCTTCCCTCCCTCCCTCCCTCCCTCCTTTCTTTCTTTCTTACTACTTTTTCTCCCTTTTATTCTGAGCCGTGTGGATGAAAGGATCTCAGTGCTGCAGCCAGGAGTCAGTGCTGTGCCTCTGAGGTGGGAGAGCCAACTTCAGGACACTGGTCCACAAGAGACCTCCCAGCTCCACATAATATCAAATGGTGAAAATCTCCCAGAGATCTCCATCTCAACAACAGCACGCAGCTTCACTCAATGACCAGCAAGCTACAGTGCTGGACATCCTATGCCAAACAACTAGCAAGACAGGAACACAACCCCATCCATTAGCAGAGAGGCTGCCTAAAATCATAATAAGTCCACAGGCACCCCAAAACACACCACCAGACGTGGACCTGCCCACCAGAGAGACAAGATCCAGCCTCATCCACCAGAACACAGGCACTAGTCCCCTCTACCAAGAAGCCTACACAACCCACTGAACAACTTTAGCCACTGGGAACAGACATCAAAAACAATGGGAAATACGAACCTGCAGCCTGCAAAAAGGAGACACCAAACACAGTAAGATAAGCAAAAGGAGAAGTCAGAAAAACACACAGCAGATGAAGGAGCAAGATAAAAACCCACCAGACCTAACAAATGAAGAGGAAATAGGCAGTCTCCCTGAAAAAGAATTCAGAATAATGATAGTAAAGATGACCCCAAATCTTGGAAATAGAATAGACAAAATGCAAGAAACATTTAACAAGGACCTAGAAGAACTAAAGATGAAACAAGCAATGATGAACAACACAATAAATTAAATTAAAAATACTCTAGATGGTATCAATAGCAAAATAACTGAGGCAGAAGAACAGATAAGTGACCTGGAAGATAAAATAGTGGAAATAACTACTGCAGAGCACAATAAAGAAAAAGAATGAAAAGGACTGAGGACAGTCTCAGAGACCTCTGAGACAACATTAAATGCACCAACATTCGAATTATAGGGGTTCCAGAAGAAGAAGAGAAAAAGAAAGGGACTGAGAAAGTATTTGAAGAGATTATAGTTGAAAACTTCCCTAATATGGGAAAGGAAATAGTTAATCAAGTCCAGGAAGCAGAGAGAATCCCATACAGGATAAATCCAAGGAGAAATACGCCAAGACACATATTAATCAAACTGTCAAAAATTAAATACAAAGAAAACATATTAAATGCAGCAAGGGAAAAACAACAAATAACACACAAGGGGATCCCCATAAGGTTAACAGCTGATCTCTCAGCAGAAACTTTGCAAGCCAGAAGGGACTGGCAGGACATATTGAAAGTGATGAAGGAGAAAAACCTACAACCAAGATTACCCAGCAAGGATCTCATTCAGATTTGATGGAGAAATTAAAATCTTTACAGACAAGCAAAAGCTGAGAGGTCAGCACCACCAAACCAGCTTTACAACAAATGCTAAAGGAACTTCTCTAGGCAAGAAACACAAGAGAAGGAAAAGATCTACAATAACGAACCCAAAACAATTAAGAAAATGGTAATGGGAACATACATATCGATAATTACCTTAAATGTAAATGGACTAAATGCTCCCACCAAAAGACACAGATGGGCTGAATGGATACAAAAACAAGACCCTTATATATGCTGTCAACAAGAGACCCACTTCAGACCTAGAGACACATACAGACTGAAAGTAAGGGGATGAAAAAAGATATTCCATGCAAACGGAAACCAAAAGAAAGCTGGAGTAGCAATTCTCATATCAGATAAAAGAGACTTTAAAATAAAGACTATTAGAAGAGACAAAGAAGGACACTACATAATGATCAAGGGATCGATCGAAGAAGAACATATAACAATTGTAAATATTTATGCACCCAAAATAGGAGCACCTCAATACATAAGGCAAATACTAACAGCCATAAAAGGGAAAATCAACAGTAACACATTCATAGTAGGGGACTTTAACACCCCACTTTCACCAATGGACAGATCATCCAAAATGAAAATAAATAAGGAAATACAAGCTTTAAATGATACATTAAACAAGATGGACTTAGTTGATATTTATAGGACATTCTATCCAAAAACAACAGAATACACATTTTTCTCAAGTGCTCATGGAACATTCTTCAGGATAGATCATATCTTGGGTCACAAATCTAGCCTTGGCAAATTTAAGAAAATTGAAATTGTATCAAGTATCTTTTCTGACCACAATGCTATGAGACTAGCTATCAATTACAGGGAAAGATCTGTAAAAAATACAAACACATGGAGGCTAAACAATACACTACTTACTAACGAAGTGATCACTGAGGAATACAAAGAGGAAATAAAAAAAATACCTAGAAACAAATGACAATAGAGACACGATGACCTAAAACCTATGGGATGCAGCAAAACCAGTTCTAAGAGGAAAGTTTATAGCAATACAATCCTACCTTAAGAAACAGGAAACATCTCGAATAAACAACCTTGCACCTAAAGCAATTAGAGAAAGAAGAACAAAAAAAA
>NW_021703774.1:108400655-108430221 GCF_005190385.1 Monodon monoceros
CCCAAAGTTAGCAGAAGGAAAGAAATCATAAAGATCAGATCAGAAATAAATGAAAAAGAAATGAAGGAAATGATACCAAGATCAATGAAACTAAAAGCTGGTTCTTTGAGAAGATAAACAAAATTGATAAACCATTAGCCAGACTCATCAAGAAAAAAAGGGAAAAGACTCAAATCAATAGAATTAGAAATGAAAAGGGAGAAGCAACAACTGACAAGGCAGAAATACAAAACATCATGAGAGATTACTACAAGCAACTCTATGCCAATAAAATGGACAACCTGGAAGAAATGGACAAATTCTTAGAAATGCACAACCTGCCAAGACTGAATCAGGAAGAAATAGAAAATATGAACAGACCAATCACAAGCACTGAAATTGAAACTGTGATTAAAAATCTTCCAACAAACAAAAGCCCAGGACCAGATGGCTTCACAGGCGAATTCTATCAAACATTTAGAGAAGAGCTAACACCTATCCTTCTCAAACTCTCCCAAAATATAGCAGAGGAAGGAACACTCCCAAACTCATTCTACAAGGCCACCATCACCTTGATACCAAAACCAGACAAGGATTTCACAAAGAAAGAAAACTACAGATCAATATCACTGATGAACATAGATGAAAAAATCCTCAACAAAATACTAGCAAACAGAATCCAACAGCACATTAAAAGCATCATACACCATGATAAAGTGGGGTTTATTCCAGTAATGCAAGGATTCTTCAGTATATGCAAATCAATCAACGTGATACACCATACTAACAAATTGAAGGAGAGAAACCACATGATCATCTCAATAGATGCAGAGAAAGATTTTGACAAAATTCAACACCCATTTATGATAAAAACCCTGCAGAAAGTAGGCATAGAGGGAACTTTCCTCAACATAATAAAGGCCAAATATGGCAAACTCACAGCCAACATCGTCCTCAATGGTGAAAAACTGAGAGCATTTCTACTAAGATCAGAAAAAAGACAAGGTTGCCCACTCTCACCACTCTTATTCAACATAGTTTTGGAAGTTTTAGCCACAGCAATCAGAGAAGAAAAGGAAATGAAAGAATCCAAATTGGAAAAGAAGAAGTAAAGCTGTCACTGTTTGCAGATGACATGATACTATACATAGAGAATACTAAAGATGCTACCAGAAAACTACTAGAGCTAATCAATGAATTTGGTAAAGGAGCAGGATACAAAATTAATGCACAGAAATCTCTGGCATTCCTATACACTAATGATGATAAATCTGAAAGTGAAATCAAGAATACACTCCCATTTACCATTGCAACACAAATAATAAAATATCTAGGAATAAACCTACCTAAGGGCACAAAAGACCTGTATGCAGAAAATTATAAGACACTGATGAAAGAAATTAAAGATGATACAAATAGATGGAGAGATATACCATGTTCTTGGATTGGAAGAATCAACATTGTGAAAATGACTCTACTACCCAAAGCAATCTACAGATTCAATGCAATCCCTATCAATCTACCACTGGCATTTTTCACAGAACTAGAACAAAAAGTTTCACAATTTGTATGGAAACACAAAAGACCCCGGATAGCCAAAGCAATCTTGAGAACGAAAAACAGAGCTGGAGGAATCAGCCTCCCTGACTTCAGACTTTACTACAAAGCTACAGTAATCAAGACAGTATGGTACTGGCACAGAAACAGAAATATTGATCAACAGAACAGGATAGAAAGCCCAGAGATAAACCCACTCACATATGGTCACCTTATCTTTGATAAAGGAGGCAGGAATGTACAGTGGAGAAAGGACAGCCTCTTCAATAAGTGGTGATGGGAAAACTGCACAGGTACATGTAAAAGTATGAAATTAGATCACTCCCTAACACCATACACAAAAATAAGCTCAAAATGGATTAAAGACCTAAATGTAAGGCCAGAAACTATCAAACTCTTAGAGGAAAACATAGACAGGACACTCTATGACATAAATCACAGCAAGATACTTTTTGACCCACCTCCTAGAGAAATGGAAATAAAAACAAAAATAAACACATGGGACCTAATGAAACTTCAAAGCTTTTGCACAGCAAAGGGAACCATAAACAAGACCAAAAGACAACCCTCAGAATGGGAGAAAATATTTGCAAATGAAGCAACTGACAAAGGATTAATCTCCAAAATTTATAAGCAGCTCTTGCAGCTCAATAAGAAAAAAACAAACAACCCAATCCAAAAATGGGCAGAAGACCTAAACAGACATTTCTCCAAAGAAGATATACAGACTGCCAACAAACACATGAAAGAATGCTCAACATCATTAATCATTAGAGAAATGCAAATCAAAACTACAATGAGATATCATCTCACACCAGTCAGAATGGCCATAATCAAAAAATCTAGAAACAATAAATGCTGGAGAGGGTGTGGAGAAAAGGGAACACTCTTGCACTGCTGGTGGGAATGTGAATTGGTACAGCCACTATGGAGAACAGTATGGAGGTTCCTTAAAAAAACTACAAGTAGAACTACCATATTACCCAGCAATCCCACTACTAAGCATATACCCTGAGAAAACCATAATTCAAAAAGAGTCATGTACCAAAATGTTCATTGCAACTCTATTTACAATAGCCAGGAGGTGGAAACAACCTAAGTGTCCATCATCAGATGAATGGATAAAGAAGATGTGGCACATATATACAATGGAATATTACTCAGCCATAAAAAGAAATGAAATTGAGCTATTTGTAATGAGGTGGATAGACCTAGAGTCTGTCATGCAGAGTGAAGTAAGTCAGAAATAGAAAGACAAATACCATATGCTAACACATATATATGGAATTCAAGAAAAAAAATGTCATGAAGAACCTAGGGGTAAGACAGTAATAAAGACACAGACCTACTAGAGAATGGACTTGATGATATGGGGGGGGGAAGGGTAAGGTGTGACAAAGCGAGAGAGTGGCATGGACATATATACACTACCAAACGTAAAATAGATAGCTAGTGGGAAGCAGCTGCATAGCACAGGGAGATCAGCTCCGTGCTTTGTGACCACCTAGAGGGGTGGGATAGGGAGGGTGGGAGGGAGGGAGACACAAGAGGGAAGAGATATGGGAACATATGTATATGTATACCTGATTCACTTTGTTATAAAGCAGAAACTAACACACCATTGTAAAGCAATTATGCTCCAATAAAGATGTAAAAAAAAAAATTACTTGCTAATTTGAAGAGTAAAAATTTTGTGCCATTTATACTTTAATTTGCATTTCTTTATTTGTGAGCTGCATTTTTCATATTCCTATTGACTATTTGTGCCTTTTGCATAATTTGTATCATCATATTATTTATGGTGTATTTTTCATATTAATTTATGTGTGCTTTTTAGGCAGGATGGCTTTGAACACTTCATTCATTATTTTTGTGACAACTCTTTTTATTACATTATTTTAATCTAATGTATATATTTTGAGTTTTCTTTAATCTTTCCATGCTAAATGTTTTTACTATTACAATATTTCATAAGATAAAGCACCTGAGTTTTGTCACTGAAACTGTGCCAATAACATGCTAAATATTTTAAACATTGGCAAATAACTGGACAGCTGATGGAATTTTAAATTTTTCTTATTAATAATATCCATTTCTAAGTCTCCAGTTTTTTTTTGTTGTTGTTTTTTTGTTTTTTTTTTTTTGCGGTACATGGGCCTCTCCCTGTTGTGGCCTCTCCCGTTGTGGAACACAGGCTCTGGACGTTCAGGCTCAGCTGCCATGGCTCACAGGCCCAGCCACTCTGCGGCACGTCGGATCTTCCCAGACCGGGACACAAACTCGTGTCGCCTGCATGGGCAGGCAGACTCTCAACCACTGCACCACCAGGGAAGTCCCTCCAGTTGTTTTTTAAATTGAGTTGTAATTAACATAAAATATTATATTAGTGTCATGTGTACAACATAGTGATTCAATAATTTTATACTTTATGAATTGATAATCCCAATAAGTCCATTTGCCATCTATCACCATACAAAGTTGTCACAATATTATTGGCCGTTTAGAATATAAGTATTTACTCAAAATACTGATTTAAAATGAAAGAAATTGAGCAACTGTGCTCTTTAGTGATTTTGTATTTCAAATATTCTGCTGAGTACAGAGATAAAAATAAGGTCTGGGGGCTTCCCTGGTGACGCAGTGGTTGAGAGTCCGCCTGCCGATGCAGGGGACATGGGTTCGTGCCCCAGTCCAGGAAGATTCCACATGCTGCGGAGCGGCTGGGCCCGTGGGCCATGTGCGTCCAGAGCCTGTGCTCCACAATGGGAGAGGCCATAATAGTGAGAGGCCCACGTACCGCAAAAAAATATAATAATAAAATAAGGTCTGGACTTCAGTTTTCTGCTCTAATCATTGGCTTTATTCAAAGAAAGTTCTAAGCAATTAAAATGCTATAACTTGCAAGATCCAATAGAAGCAAATCCTGTGGCTCTGATTTATTTGTTGTTTATTTTAAGGTGTGATTCTGCTCTGAGAGAAGTTCACATTTACCAAAACATTAGCAAATCTCTCATCTTCAACCTATAGGAACAATTTTCAGATATGCAAAATATAGTTGTTTGTAAATAGTAGAGACAATTGAGTTTGGTTTTATAAACTACTAAAATTATATTCTAAACTGGGAAATAATTTAATTAGCCTTTTTTACAAAGAGAATGTAATGAAATAATACATGCTCAATATACTGACATAAATGTCAAATAAATGACAAAACCAAATACATTATAATCTAACTAAATATTACTTAACCTTCCTCAATATTCATATTTTTTGTTCTTATATGTTTTTCTTGTTTATATGTTGTATATATCATGTCATTGTACAATTGCAAAGTTAAGACTTTACCCTGGCCTAATTTAAGTGGTAGATATTTTTGCCTGTTTTCAGTATATACAAAAAAATTTGAACTCAAACATTATATTGTTTTTATCATCTCATCTTTCAGTTAGAGTCATATTACAGCAATCCCATGTGACTGTTGAAATGGAGACATTGGAAAAGACAATTCATTAGGCTTATAAATACTGTCAAATACTTTTTCAATGGAATATTAATTTGCTGTATCCTAAAGTAAGAGTAATACACCACGAAATAGGAGATTTGGGTCTCGCAAAATAATACTTCATGTGCTAACAATACAAATAATATAATTTTAACATGTATAATTCATATTTAGGCACTTACCATGACAAATAATTTTCTTGAAATTATTTTTAGAAGCAAATGAACATAATCTCTAAAGCAGAAGAAGTGCTCAAAGTATGTGCAATGCTGTACCCAGCACACAGTTGGTGAATCAGTAAGAAAATGACACAGTGACGGTATAAATGTTGTTGGAAAGTTTGAGGCTATATTCGTCAGTACTGGTCCTTTCCGATGTGAGGACAATAAGCTTAAGCACCTCAAACCTGTTTCCTTAACTAATCTGGTTGGCTGGGCAGGTTCCTCCTTTGTCCTCACATCTCCATGAGTCACATTCTCAAAGCCACACCCTTGAAGGAAGAAAATGACCTTTGCTTACTCAGCAACGTTGTTCTTCCTCTAAGATGCACCTTCTCCATTCCAATCACCACCACTAGTCTAGTTCAAAGTCTTAGTAGCTCTCAGATTACTGCAGCAGTTTTCTAATTGGTCATATTATTTCCAGTCTCATGTCTAATATCTATCAGATTCATTTATTTAAAAAATAAATCCAGCCATAACATCTCCTTAGTTTAAATTCTTCAGGAAAAATGAACTCTCATACATTGTTGCTGGGGATGTAAAATGGTGTAGCTACTTTGGAAAAAGGTTTGGCAGTTTCTTAAAAAGTTGAGCATAAATTTACCATGTGACCCACGAATTTTATCCCCAAGTATCCACCCAAGAGAAATAAAAACATAAGTCTATGCAAAGACTTAGATGTGAATGTTTGTAAAAGCATTATTCATAATAACCAGAAAATAGAAACAATCTAAATGTCCATCAACTGGTGAATAGATAAACAAATTATAGTACATCCATATCATGGAATATTATTTGACAATGCAAAGGAATAAACTACTGACACATGCTACAGCATAGGTGAACCTAAAAAAACCTTAGGCTAAATGAGAGAAGCCAGATGCAAATGACTAGGTATTGTATGATTCCATTTATGTAAAATGTCTATAAATGGCAAGTCTGGATACAGAATGGATACACAAAGCAGATTGGTGTTTTCCTGGGTCTGGGGGCAGGAATGGAGAGTGACAGAAAAGTGTTATGAGGGGATATTTTGGAGTGATTGAAATAGTCTAAAAATAGAATTGTGTTGATGATTGCACAACTCTATAAATTTAATAAAAGTCATTTAATTATACACTTAAAAATGTGATTTTTCAGGCATGTAATTGATATCTCGATAACACTATTTAAAGAAATCAGCAAGGGGGGAGTCCAGGCATATATGGGGACAAGGGGTATATGAGAAATCTCTGTATCTTCCCTTAAATTTTGCTGTGACCCTAAAAAAATAATCCTAACTAAAGAAAAAACATAAAATAAAAAAGAATATGGTGAACATTTTTTCAAAGAAAATAAAACAAAGACTCTTGAAGAGAAGTTTAAAAATGGAAAAATATCTAAAACAAAATTCAACAAGCAACTCTTCAGGAGGTCCTGACCCCAGGATCCAGCCTAGGTTCCTATATATTATTTACAGGATGCTCCCCACTCTTGTTTCTTGCCTTCCTTTCCACTCATACTTAATTGTGGTATTGCTGGTTATTCCTTGCACCTTTTAGGCTGTTTCTTGAGTCTAAGCCTTTGCTCATTCCCCTGTACATGAAATGCCACTTCTCACTAATCCTCCCACCCCACCCCAATTCCTGTATCAAGCGTGCTTCTTATTCATCTTCAAAAAAACTTACCTTGGTCTCCATGCTATCCCTCCAACTCTCTCCCTAATCTCAGAGTGAATTATTCTCCCTAATGCTCCCATAATACCTCCAAATACTGTACAACATACATTTACACAGCTGTTTATTTATGAGACTGCCTCCTTCTTTAGACTCTGAGTTTATAATTATTAGTTTTGATATCTTTAGAACCTAGCACAGTGCCTGGCACCAAATAAGTGCTCAAACTGTTTGTGGAATAATGAATTAATATATGTATGGATGCTAGAGATTAAGAGTCAGTATTTGTGGGGCACTGTCATCTAACCTGACATGAACTACTTCTTCATCCTTATTTTTGGCAGCTGAATTCCAGGGGAGATGACACAATGACATCTATATGAGATCACAGGTTAAAACATTTCATTTATGAACCCACATCAGTTCATGTTTTCCAAAATGTGAAATGGCAATCTTTTGACCAAATCCATCACTTACACATAGGATGGATCAAGTGTATGTGTGTTGTGACTGGTGACTCGCAATGATGATAGATCACATTGCCTAACAGGCTGTCAGTTCCCAACATGATTTAGAGTTCACAGTAGGGACCACAAGGGGAGATGGATGGCTACTTGGGGACCACCTGTTACAGGTGTGGAATGCAGTATCCTTTTCAGCTGTTATGAAATAACCTCATCAGGAGGATTTGGAAGCTAGTCAATAGGCAGTGGGTAAACAAATATGCCAGGAAAACTAAACACCACCAAATGATGGATTTCAGACATGGGAGTTCAGACAAAGCTAGAAGTTTCACACTGCTTCGTTTCATATTACTAGAAATATGTAGGGGATTGTGACATTACTAAATCCTGCTGTACATTGAAATGAAGCCACAAAGATGAACACTATTTCCTAGGGCAGGAATACCAAGCCAATACCATTCTACACAGAATAAGCTATTTGTTTGTTTCAAGGCTCTAAGTATAATGATTGAAAACAAAATGTATAGCAAATATTCTAATACAAATTGTAAACAGAAACATGTTATTTATTCATAACCCCACAATAAAACATAGTAAGAAAATATTTAGAAAACGGTTGAAGGAACAATGTGCAAGTCGAAGGAACAATGTACAACCCTATTATGTTTTAGTGTGAACTCACAGATTGTTGAGTACAATTCCACGCAACCCAGTAGAGCTATGTATTTCAGATTTGTGGAGAAAACAGTGATGTCTTCCTAAAAGTGCATTGAGAGGACGGAGTCAAGATGGTGGTGTGGGAAGATGCAGACTTTGCATCTCCCCACAACTAAGGTGCCTGCAGGACGAAGGTGGGGAATCTCGATGCCCAAGGAGATGGGAGGAAAACCGAAGTAAACTGATAGAATGTGGGGGGACTGAAAGGGGAGGAGAAGTAGAAGACAGGACCAGCACCGTTGAGGCATGGCTGAGAGGGGGGAGGGTTTTCCATGCCTGGAGGGACCCCAGGGGCTCAAATCAAGGGGGAGCACACCCAGCGTATCCCCTGCCCAATTGGCCAGGGAAGTCTGCCTGGCTATGAGGCCGGATTCTATGCCCTCAGAGGCCCATTCTGGGCCAAGTTGGTCCTGGGGGTGTAGGAGGGAGGCTGGAGGAGAACAGGAGAGGCAGGCTGGAGGGGCCCTCAAAGACAGGAGGAGCAGGAAAGGAGCAAAGGGCATTTGCCTAACCCACTTGAGCCCAGGAAGCCTGCTGAGCTCCCAGACCAGGTCCCCCACCCTCCAAAGCCCCCTCCAGGCCACATGGGTCCTGGGGTCATAAGAGGGAGGCCTCCAGCAGAGCAGGAGAGGCAGGCAGGAGGGGCCCTTCAGGACCAGAGGAGAAGAGAGGAGGGAGATTTCTCCACCCACTAGATCCCAGGAAGACTGCTAGACTCCCAGAAGGGGTCCCCCATCTTCTGAGACCAGAAGCAGAAGGCACACCTGAGCCCCTTCAGTTCTATTGAGCCTAAGCCCCACCTCCCACATCCTCCAGGCCCTTTTCTAACCCTGTGGGTCCTAAGCATAGGCCCCACCCACTGACAAAACCCCACCCCTGCTTAGGCCCCACCCTCCACAGTCAAGGCCTTTTCCACCTTCTTTTCATTTTTCTCCTCCTCTTTTTTAATATTGTGGTTCTGTTTTACCTTCTGGTTTCCTCTATATTTTTATTTTTGTATTCTTTCTAACATATCTGTTAGTTTCTTAGTCTAATTTTATTTTTTACTTTGTTATTCTTTTTTTTTTTTTTTTTTTTTTTTTCTTCCCCACATGGCTTAAGGGACCTTGGTTCACAAGTCCCGGGATCGGGACAAGGCTCCTCTAGAGGGAGCTCTGAGTCCAAACCACTGGACTAACAGAAAGCCTCAGATGCTGGGAATATTAATCAGAGTGAAGTCTCCCAGAGCTCGTCATCTCAGCACAAAGACCCAGCTCTACCCAAAAGCCTACAAACTCCAGTGTTGGAAGCCTCAGGACAAACAACCAGTAAGACAGAAACACAATCTCCCTCATTAAAAAAAAAAAAAAAGTGAGATGACAAAAAGTATGTCACAGATGAAGGAGCAAGGTAAAAATGTAAAAGACCAAATAAATGAAGAGGAAATAGGTAATCTACCTGGAAAAGGATTCAAAGTACTGATAGTAAAGATGATCCAGAATCTCAGAAATAGAATGGAGGTGCAGATTGAGAAAATACAAGAAATGTTTAACAAGGATCTAGAAGAACTAAAAAACAAACAGAGATGAACATCACAATAACTTAAATGAAAAATACACTAGAGAAAAGCAATAATGGAATAACTGAGTCAGAAGAAACTTCTGAGCTGGAAAACAGAATGGTGGAAATGACTGCTGAGGGGCAGAATAAAGAAAAAAAAAATGAAAAGAATTGAAAACAATCTCAGAGACCTATGGGACAACACTAAATGCACCAACATTTGAATTATAGGAGCCCCAGAAGAAGAAAAGAAAAAGAAAGGGTCTGAGAAAATATTTGAAGAGATTATAGAGGAAAACTTCTTTAACATGGGAAAGGAAATAGTAACCCAAGTCCAGGAAGCACAGAGAGCCCCATACAGGATAAACCCTAGGAGCAACACACCAAGACACATATTAATCAAATTGAAAAATAAATAAATTCAAAGAAAAATATTAAAAGCAGCAAGGGAAAAACAAAAATAACATACAAAAGAATTCCCATAAGGTTTTCAACTGATTTTCCAGCAGAAACTCTGCAGGCCAGAAGGGAGTGGCAGGATATACTTAAAGTGATGAAAGGAAAAACCTACAACCAAGATTACTCTACCCAGCAAGCATCTCATTCAGATTTGACAGAGAAATCAAAAGATTTTCAGACAAGCAAAACCTAAGAGAATTCAGCACCACCAAACCAGCTTTACAACAAATGCTAAAGAAACTTCTCCAGACAGGAAACACAAGAGAAGAAAAAGACCCACAAAAACAAACCCAAAACAATTAAGAAAATGGTAATAGGAGCATACATATTGATAATAACCTTGAATGTAAATGGATTAAATACCCCAACCAAAAGACACAGACTGGCTGAGTGGATACAAAAACAAGACCCAAATATATGCTGTATATAAGAGACCCACTTCACACTTAGGGACACATACAGACTGAAAGTGAAGGATGAAAAAGATACTCCATGGGAACGGAAATCAAAAGCTGGAGTAGCATTACTCATATCAGATAAAATAGACTTTAAAATAAAATCTTTTACAAGAGACAAGGAAGGACACTACATAATGATCAAGGGATCAATCCAAGAAGAAGATATAACAATTATAAATGTTTATGCACCCAACATAGGAGCACTTCAATACCTTAGGCAAATGCTAACAACATGAAAGGGGAAATCAACAGTAACACAATACCTCACCTACACCAATGGACAGATCATCCAAACAGAAAATAAATAAAGAAACACAAGCTTTAAATGACACAATAGACCAAGTAGATTTAATTGATATTTATAGAACATTCCACCCAAAAGTGGCAGAATACACTTTTTTCTCAAGAGCACATGGAACATTCTCCAGGATAGATCATATCCTGGGTCACAAATCAAGCCTCAGAAAATTTAAGAAAATTGAAATCATATCAAGCATCTTTTCTGAACACAATGCTATGAGGTTGGAAATTAATTACAGGAAAAAACCTAAAAAACACAAATACATGAAGGCTAAACAGGGCACTACTAAATAACCAAGAGATCACTAAAGAAATCAAAGAAGAAATTTTAAAAAAATACATAGAAACAAATGACAACAAAAACACTATGGCCCAAAAGCTATGGGATGCAACAAAAGAAGTTCTAAGGGGGAAGTTTATAGCAATTCAATCTCACCTCAAGAAACAAGAAAAATCTCAAATAAACAATAACCCTACACCTAAAGCACCTAGGTAAATAGGAATAAAGAAAGCCTAAAGTCAATAAAAGGAAAAAAATCATAAAGATCAGAGCAGAAAGAAATGAAATAGAAATGAAGAAAACAATAGCAAAGATCAATAAAACTAAATGCTGGTTCTTTGCGGAGATAAACAAAATTGATAAACCTTTAGCCAGACTCATAATAAAAAAAAAAGGGAGAGGATGCAAATCAATAAAATTAGAAATGAAAAAAGAGAAATCACAACTGGCACCACAAAGATAGAAATACAAAGGATTATAAGAGACTACTGCAAAAAACTATATGACAATAAAGTGGACAACCATGAAGAAATGGACAAATTCTTGGAAAGGTATAATTTTCTAAGACTGAACCAGAAAGAATTAGAAAATATAAACAGACCTATCACAAGTAATGAAATTGAAACTGTAATTAAAAATCTTCCAACAAACAAAAGTCCAGGACCAGATGGCTTCACAGGCAAATTCTATCAAACATTTAGAGAAGAACTAACACAAATCTTTCTCAATCTATTCCAAAAAATTGAAGCGGGAGGAACACTCCCAAATTCATTCTATGAGGCCACCATCACCCTGGTGCCAAAACCAGAAAAAGATATCAGCAAAAAAGAAAATTATAGACCAATGCCACTGATGAACATAGATGCAAAAATCCTGACTAAAATGCTAGCAAACCGAATCCAACAACACATTAAAAGGATCATACACCATGATCAAGTGGGATTTATCACAGGGATGCAAGAATTCCTCAATATACACTAATCTGTCAATGTGGTATACTATATTAACAAATTAAGGAATAAAAACTATATGATCATTTTAAAAGATGCAGAAAAAGTTTTTAACAAAATAAAATACCCATTTATGGTAAAATTTCCCCAGAAAATAGGCATAGAGGGAACATACCTCAAGATAATAAAAGCCATATATGACACACCCACAGCAAACATCATACTCAGTTGTGAAAAACTGAAAGCGGTTCCACTAAGATCAGGAACAAGACAAGGATATCCACTCTCGCCACTATCATTCAACGTAGTTTTGGAAGTCGTAACCATGGCAATCAGAGAAAAAAAATAAATAAAAGGAGTACAAGTTGGAAAAGAAGAAGTAAAACAGTCACTGTTTGCAGATGACATGATACTATACATGGTATAGTATAGTATACTATAGATGGATATAGTATACTATATCCTAAAGATGCCACAAGAAAACCACTAGAATTAATCAATGAATTTGGTAAGGTTGCAGGATACAAAATTAATGCACAGAAATTTCTGGCATTCCTATACACTAGCAATGAAAAATCAGAAAGAGAAATTGAGAAAACAATCCCATTTACCATTGCAACACAAAGAATAAAACACCTAGGTATAATCCTAACTAAGGAGGCAAAAAGACTTGTATTCAGAAAACTATAAAACACTGATGAAAGAAATCAAAGATGACATAAACAGTTGGAGAAGTATACCATGCTCTTGGATTGGAAGAATCAACATTGTGAAAATGACTATACTACCCAAAGCAATCTACAGATTTAATGAAAGCCCTATCAAACTAGCAATGGCATTCTTCACAGAATTAGAACAAAAAATTTTTACAATTCATATGGAAACACAAAAGACCCCGAATAGCCAAAGCAATCTTGAGAAACTAAAGCAGAGCTGGAGGAATCAGGCTCCCTGATTTCAAACTATACTACAAAGCTACAGTAGTCAAGACAGTATGGTACTGGCACAAAAACAGAAATATAGATGAATGGTACAGGTTAGCAAGCCCAGAGATAAACCCACGCACATATGGTCACCTTATCTTTGACAAAGGAGGCAAGAACCTACAATGGAGGAAAGACAGTCTCTTCAATAAGTGGTGCTGGGAAAACTGGACAGCTACATGTAAAAGAATGAAATTAGAACACTACTTAACACCATACACAAAAATAAACTCCAGGGCTTCCCTGGTGGTGCAGTGGTTGAGAGTCTGCCTGCTGATGCAGGGGACACGGGTTCGTGCCCTGGTCTGGGAGGATCCCACATGCTGCAGAGTGGCTAGGCCCATGAGCCATGGCTGCTGAGCCTGCGTGTCTGGAGCCTGTGCTCCGCAATGGGAGAGGCCACAACAGTGAGAGGCCTGCATACAACAAACAAACAAACAAATAAATAAATAAATAAATAAATAAACTCCAAATGGATTAAAGACCTAAACATAAGACCAGACACTATAAAACTCTTAGAGGAAGACATAGGAAAAGCACTCTATGACATAAATCACAGGAAGATCTTTTTTGACCCCCCCCTCCTAGAGTAATGAAAATAAAAACAAAAATAAACAAATGGGACCTAATGAAACTTAAAAGTTTTGCACAGCAAAGGGAACCATAAGCAAGATGAAAAGACAACACTCAGAATTGGAGAAAATATTTGCAAATGAAACATTGGACAAATGAGTAATCTCCAATATATACAAACAGCTCATGGAGCTCAATATCAAAAAAAAAAAAAAAAAAAAAAGCAATCAAATTAAAAATGGGCAGAAGACCTAAATAGACATTCACAAAAGAAGACATACAGATGGCCAAGAGACACATGAAAAGATGCTCAACATCACTAATTATAAGAGAAATGCAAATCAAAATTATAATGAGGTATCACCTCACACTGGTCAAAATGGCCATTATCAAAAAATCTAGAAACAGTAAATGCTGGAAAGGGTGTGTTGAAAAGGGAACCCTCCTGCACTGGTGGTGGGAATGTAAATTGATACAACCACTATGGAAAACTGTATGGAGGTTCCTTAAAAAAACTGAAAATAGAACTATCATACAATCCAGCAATCCCACTACTGGGCATATACCCTGAGAAAACCATAATTCAAAAAGAGACATGTATCACAATGTCCACTGCAGCACTATTTAAAATAGCCAAGACATGGAAGCAACCTAAATGTCCATCAACCAATGAATGGATAAAGAAAATGTGGTACATATATACAATGGAATATTACTCAGCCATAAAAGGAAGTGAAATTGTGTTATTTGTAGTGAGGTGGATGGACCTAGAATCTGTCATACAGAGTGAAGTAAGTCAGAAAAAGAAAAATACTGTACACTAATACACATATATGGAATCTAAAAAAAAAAAAAAAATGGTACTGATGAACCTAGTGGCAGGAATAAAAATGTAGACATAGAGAATGGACTTAAGGACACGAGGTGGGAGGGTGAAGCTGGGATGAAGTGAGAGTACCATTGACATATATACATTACCAAATTTAAAATAGATAGCTAGTGGGAATCAGCAGCATAGCACAGGGAGATCAGCTCAGTGCTTTGTGCCAAAATATAGGGGTGAAATAGGGAGGATGGGAAGGAGGCCCAAGAGAGAGGAGATGTGGAATATATGTATGCATATGGCTGATTCACTTTGTTGTACAACAGAAAGTAACACAGTATTGTGAAGCAATTATACTGCAGTAAAGATCTATTAAAAAAAAAAAAAAAAGTCCATTGAACTTCTCCAAAGTGTAGAGTCTGGCTACACAAGGAACTGGAGCTTCTATTGGTTGTAGCATGGAAGTTCAATTGTTCTTGCTCTGGTTTTAATTTTTAAATGTATTAAAAAGTACAGAAAGGAAGTAAACATGGCAGAGTAAAGATATTTCTGCTCTGTTCTTTGAAACCAACTTAAAACCAAAACACAGAACCAAGAAGCAGAAACGAAAATTTGGAAGGCTGCCAAAACATTGTGAAATTTAGGTGAAATGAGGATATCAGCAGTAAGTGTGTGCCTCTATATTTTCAGGAAGCAGGCAGAATCCAAAGAAAGGTAAATTGCTCTTTCTGAAAATTCAAATCAGTGACTTCTTTGCAACAAAAAGACTCAGTTGATTTGTGAGATGTTTGACCACTACTAACTCTACTGGGCAGAATAGAATGACAGGGAAGGCGGAGCCAAATAAAGTGCCTACAGATCAGCTTAGCAAAAAAAAGAAAAAGGGACACTCAACCTAGATGGGTGGAAGGGAAAACGTAAGTGACACGAAATCTTTTAGTTGATCCTTTAGTATACAAAGATAATAGAAACAGCAAGTCACTACTCAAAAGCTGATGGGGGACTTCCCTGGTGGTGTAGTGTTTAAGAAACCTTCTGCCAATGCAGGGGACACAGGTTACATCCCTGGTCCTGGAAGATCCCACATGTCACAGAGCAACTAAACCCAAAAGCCACAACTTATGAGCCCACACTCCACAACTACTGAAGCCTGTGGGCCCTAAAGCCCATGCTCGCAAAGAGAGAAGCCGCTGCAATGAGAAGTACACCACAACAAAGAGTAGCCACAACTAGGGAAAGCTGGCACGCAGCAATGAAGACCCAATGCAGCCAAAAAAAAGAAAAACGCTGGTGGCATATTTTGTTGAGAGGTATGGGAAGTTAATGTTAGCCCAGAGAAGAGTCAAAACTCTAGGACAGGGGCCCTGGTGGCACAGTTGTTGAGAGTCCGCCTGCCGATGCAGGGGACGCGGGTTCGTGCCCTGGTCCGGGAAGATCCCACATACCGCGGAGCGGCTGGGCCTGTGAGCCATGACCGCTGAGCCTGCGTGTCCGGAGCCTGTGCTCTGCAATGGGAGAGGCCACAACGGTGAGAGGCCCGCGTACCACAAAAACAAACAAACAAACAAACAAACAAACAAAAAACGGTAGGTCAATCTTTTGTTGGGAAACATTTCTAAACAAGAGTTCTGAATTCAAGCTACTTAAATATCTAACTTACCCCACTGGTGTCGTTTCTAACATTATCCTCTTGTGCACAGTTGGCCTGAGGAAAAACAGCAAGTACAAAGACAAAACACATGAGCAATGCATAAAAAAGTTCTGGAAAAAAATATAGAAAAATGTAAGAACACAACATATATATTTTGTCATAAAAGATGTGGTAATTATGAAAGTCTCTTCTCTGAAAATTAAAAGATAATTTAAAAACTATAGTCTTCTGGGGGCTTCCCTGGTGGCACAGTGGTTGAGAGTCTGCCTGCTAATGCAGGGGACGCGAGTTCGAGCCCTGGTCTGGGAGGATCCCACATGCCGCGGAGCAACTAGGCCTGTGAGCCACAACTACTGAGCCTGTGCTCCGCAACAAGAGAAGCCATGACAGTGAGAGGCCCGCGCACCGCGATGAAGAGTGGCCCCCGCTTGCCACAACTAGAGAAAGCCCTCACACAGAAACGAAGAACCAACACAGCAAAAATAAATAAAATAAATTAATAAACTCCTACCCCCAACATCTTAAAAAAAAATATATATATATATATATATATATAGTCTTCTGAAATGTATATAGTCAAGGTAACTACCAGAATAATCTAACAATGGAAAATATGCTTTCCAAATGACAAGACTAAAACATGCACACACAAGAAACATAGACATGTAGCAAATACAAACAAACAAATAAATAAATACCACTAAACTATGGAAAGTATATAATTAAAAGCAAGAACTAATTGTTATATGAGTAAATGTAAGTGGGATAAAATTACTCATTAAGAGTAAAAGACCTTCAATTAGGATCAAAATGTAACTCAGGTGTTATATATGATAGAAATAACACAGGTGCCATATATGATATTCATCTAACATTAAAATAGGGACTGGATTTAATATATAGATTAAGAAATTCAAATTAAAAGCAAGTAGAGCTCATTTTATTAAAATTATACAAGTCTTGTTTAAGGAAAAACACATTAAGCTATCAAATGAAAGCCAATTAAAAATGAAAAGATCAAAATCCACAATTAAGATTTGTTTGAATCTTTATAAACTAAATAGCATAGCATCAAAATTCAAAATGCCAAAATTTCAGCAAATACAAGCAATAAGCAGAAATACAATAATAGGAGTAGCCTTTAATTAATCTCTGTCTGCCCTTAACAGATATATTAAACAAAGATTAAGTAATTTATAGAGGAAATCAATAACTTAGTTAAAATAATTATTCTTAATATACAACAAAATTTATACCTGCAATTAGAATAGAGCCTTTTTTCAATTGCCATTGAACATTTATGGGTTGATCATGTTTCACCTCAAAAATAACCTTAATAAATTCTGACAAGTAAATATTATATAAACCACATTCTTAAATTATAACAAAATAGTATCAGAAAACAATAACAAATATAGAAAACAAACCCTAAACAACGTAAAATTAAAATACATATTAAAACAACACTTGAGCAAAGAAATCAAAATTATATTATAAGTAGGAATATTAATTATAAAACTCTATAACTCTATCAGATCTTATAAAATAGGTGTAATTCCAGTGCTCAAGTAAAATGTATTGCAATAAATACTTATGTTATTAGGTAAATAAATGAATTAAAATTTTAGTGTAAGTGAGATAAAGTCCAATAAAACACTAAATAATCAGAAAGAATAAATGAAAGTATATAGGGTAAGACAATAAGTTGGAAGTATAACAAAGTAATATTTACTATGGAAATATTATACAATAATACATAAAAGAGCTGTTTTTAGAGGTGAAAGACTTAATAACAAAAATCAGAGTTATCCATTCAAAAAGTTAACTATGAATAAAAGGAAGAAAGCCAGATAGTCAAAATACAAACTGAAAACAGGTATATGATCACAGAAAAAGAATCATAAGATAATGTTTCTAAACTCTATATAAATAATTTACAAAATAATTTACAAAATAATTTGCAAAATTTATGCTTCTGAGAAAGCATAAATTACCAAATCTGATGCCAGAGAACTTAGAAAATATAAAAAGGCTGATTATTCTGTAAAACAGCACCAAAGAAGATAGCCTCATAGGCAAATTCTATAAAAACATCAAGGGGAAGGAAAGCTAATAAGAGGGGAGAGTGAGAGCAAGAAGGAGTATGAGAGAAAGGAAGAGAAATTTCCAAATTCCTTCTGTGAAACCACCATAACTTTGATGCTAAGACCTGGCAGGGTACACACACACACACACAATACTAACAAATAGTGCATATGAATAATGCCTCAAGAATCCTAAATGCTACATTGGCAAATAGAATCCAAAAGCACTTGAGAAGAATCATATATAATGACAAAGAAAGGTCTTCCCTAGGAATACAAGATGGTTAAATAATGGGAAATCTTTGCATCTAATTTAGAGTAAAAAAGAAAAAAAATGTATTTCTATAAATTCTTAAAACAATAAAATTCATTTTCTATTAAAATTTATGTTTTAAAAAAACTATAATAAAATATTAATTGATAATGAAAATGTCCTTAACACACTTATATACACAAAAAAACACAAGCCAGCATCATTCTTACTGATGAAAGACTAGAAAAATTCCCATTAAATGCAAGACAAACACAAAATCCAGAATCATGAAAGAATAGGTTAATAAACTCAAGTATTCAAATATCATATAGTCATATCCTTATGCAGCAAAAGTATCTGACAAAATCCAACACTCATTCATGATAAAAATTCTCAGGTTAAAAATAGAGGTGAGCTACTTTGACTTTGTAAAGATCACCTATAAAAATCTTGAAATTTACATTATAATTAATAGTGACAGATTTGATGCTTTCCCTCTAAGATGGAAGGAATAAGGTAAGAATATCCATTCCCATACCACCACTCTTATACAACATAATTTAGTACTGGAAATTCTAACCACTGTAATAAGGCAAGGAAAATAAATAAAAGACATACAGATAGTAAAGGAAAAAATAAAACTATTCTTATTTGCATGATTATCTGTCATGCAGGAATCTACAAAATCATGAGGAATCTACAAAAATGTAAATAATTCTAGAGCTAATGTGAGTTCAGTAAGGTCTCAAAGTACAAGACCAACAGATGAAAATCAATCTCATTTTTTGTGTATTAACAATGAATAGGACTTACCTGGTGGCGCAGTGGTTGAGAATCTGCCTGCCAATGCAGGGACACACGTTCGGGCCCTGGTCTGGGAAGATTCCACATGCCACAGAGCAACTAAGCCTGTGAGCCACAACTACTGAGCCTGCGCATCTGGAGCTTGTGCTCCGCAACAAGAGAGGCCGCGACAGTGAGAGGCCCATGAACTGCAACGAAGAGTGGCCCCGCTCACCACAACTAGAGAAAGCCCTCGCGCAGAAATGAAGACCCAACACAATCAAAAATAAAATAAATAAATAAATAAAAATTTAAAAAGCTAAAAAAACCCCAAAACAATGAATATGTGAAAAGAAAAAAAAAAAAAACACAATACTGTTTACAATCAGTCTAAAGAAAATGAAATCCTTAAGTAAAACTTAAGAAAACATGTACAGGATCTGTGTCCTGAAAAATGTATTAATAAAGTGCAAACAAAAGAAATCAGAGAAGACCTAGGTAGATATACTGAGACCATGGAAGGGAAGACACAACATATTAAAGATGTAATTTTTCCCTAAACTGATGTACAGTTTCAACACAATTACTATAAAAATCCTCATAAAGATTTTGTAAATGTAGACAAGATCATTCTAAAATATATACGGAAATGCAAAGGAAATAAAATAGCTAAAACCACTTTGAAAAAGAATACTATTTTGAAAAAAAAAAATCATTGGAAGAATCAGTCCTATAATAAGTACAGCTACAATAATTAAGGTGGTATTGTATTGGCAGGAGGACAGCTACATAGATCAGTGGAACAGAATGGATAATCCAGAATTGGTAGACAAAAATATGTCCAACTTATTTTTGACAAAGGTGTGCAAAAAATTCAATTGAAAAAGGATAACTTTTCTTGGACCAATTGGACCTCCATAGGCAAAAAATGAACCTCAAGCTAAACCTCACCCCTTATACAAAAATTAACTTAAAATGGATCAGAGACTTAAATGTACAACATAAAACTAATAAAAACCTCTAGAAAAAATCATAGGAGGAAATCTTCTGAACCTCTGGCTTGGCAAAGAGTTCTTAGACTTGATACCAAGAGCATGATTTATAAAAGGAAAAATAGATAAATTGCATCATCCAAATAAAAAGTAATTTGCTCTATCAAAGACACTGTGAAGGGTATGAACAGGTAAGCTACATATTGGGAGAAAATATTTGACAATCACATATTCAACAAAGGACTAGTATCTAGAATATAGAAAGAACTCTCAAAATACCACAGTAAATAAATAAATAACAATTAGAAAATGCTCAAAAGATATGAAGAGAATTTCGCTGAAGAGGATATAGAGATGGCAATAAGTGCAGGAAAAGATGTTCAAAATCATTAGCCGTTAGGGAGATGCAAATTAAAACCATAATGAGATATCATTATGAACTTGACATAATAAAAATGTAACAAAATATATCATATGACTCAACAGCTTGTACTGTTGAGCATTTATTCCAGAGAATTGGAGACTTATGCTCCTGCAAAAACCTGGACAAAATTGCTTATATCAGCTTTATTTGTAATAGACCCAAACTAAAACAATCCAAATGTCCTTCAATGGGTAAACAGTTAAACAAACTCGAACATCCATACCATGGAATATTATTCAGCAATACAAAGGAACAGACTGTTGATACATACTTGGAAGGATCTCAAGGGAATTATGCTGAGTGAAAAAAAAAATCCATTCTTAAAAGATTTTATACTGTATGGTTCCATTTTAAAACATTTTTGAAATAAGAAAATTTTAGAGATGGAGAACAGATTTGCGGTTGTCAGGGGTTAGGGAGAGGCAGAAGGAGAGAGGTCACTGTGAAAATAAAACGGTAGCAGGTTATTACAAGATAATGGGTATATTTCCCTGTGTTATACAGTATATCTTTGTTGCTTATCTATTTTACATATAGTAGTTTGTATCTGTTAATCTCATACTCCTAATTTGTCCGTTTCCCCTTCCCTCTCGCATTTGGTAACCACAAGTTTGTTTTCTGTATCTGTGAGTCTGTCTCTGTACACCTGAAACTAACACAATATTGTAAATAAACCATACTTCAAAAAAACAATTTTTTTAAAAGGGTAGCAGGAGGATCCTTATAAAACTCTTCTGTATCCTGGCTGTAGTGATGTTCACATAAATCTACACATGTGGTACAATGATATAATTGCACAGAACTAAACACACACACACACACACACACACACACACACACGCGTGAATGTAAAACTGGTGAAATCTGAATAAGGTTGATGAATTTTATCTGTGTCAGTTCCCTAGCTATGATACTGTACTACAGCTATGCAAAATATTATCAGTGAGGAAAACTGGGTGATGCCTATCTGGAATGTTATATTTTATATAACTGTATATGAACCCACAATAATCTCAAGACAAAAAGTTTAGAAAGTTACTATGATTAAAAACAAACAAACAACAACAACAAAAAAAACAGAAAGAAAATTGCAAGAAAAGTAACAAACCAAAAAGAAAAAAAAGAAAAAAACCTGACAATGCATATGACGATGGGCTCATCATTTATAACATATTCATTTTTTAAAAAGTAGAAAATCAGGCCAAGATTATGGAGAGATAACTCATAAAAAGGGAAACACAGAAATCTTTTAAAAGTGAAAATATACTCACATTTTTTTCATAAGACTAACACAATTCAAACTGAAATGAAATATATTTTTGGAAAGATCAAAAAGGTGTGATAATAAATGGCATTGGCAGGAAGTATGAAGACAAAAGCATTTTTCTGCACTGTAGGTCAGAATACAAATGGATGCAATTACTTTGAAGGCTATTTGGCAAGAGCTATCAAAATTAAAATTTCACTTGCCATTTAACAGAGATTTCACTTCCATAAATTTGTATAACTGGTAGACTAACCCATGTATAAAGCACATTATAAGCATTGCATGTATTAAAGAAAGACTGGAAAATGCATAAATGTCCATTAAAGACCAGTGATTCAATAAATTATGGCAGAACCATGCAATAAAATATGCTATTAAGAAAAATTAGGTAGGTTTGTTTATTCTGATAGGGAATAATCTCCAAATTACTGTATTAAAAGAAAATGACAAGGTCATGAATAGTGTAATAATATGTACTCTATTGTGTAAAATTAAAAGGTACATACATAAGGATATGTATATATATAAACATATATATAGCTATGCATAAACACACACATACACTTTCATATACACCTGTTTCTGGAGAGTTCACAAGGTAATAGTGATTAGTCTGTTTGAAAAGCTGCATCCATTCTTTCTTAATACTGTTGTCTAGCATGAAATAGTTAATGTATATGTCTGTCTTCATTATTTCATTATTCACATTTCCTCCCAGAGCCTAATATGTGTTTAGTGCATTATAGTGGCTCAGTAAACATTCATTAGGTTGAACAATATTTCTGTTATTCACCCTCAAGGAGTAACTTTTAACAATGCAACCATTAATTATTTTTATTTTTAGAAAACTCTATACTTTTCACAAATCTTTTCAGTTCATTATCTTATTTGCTCCTCAAATGTTTTTCAAGTTATATTAAGTATCGTAAGTTTTACTTATGTGCATATTTCAATTATATCTTACAATTCAAAGATGGGTTCCTCAACAACAATTGCATCCTTTTATAAACTCTATATTCACATTTTGTTGCTTTTTCCCATTGGCTTTACAGTTCTCTCTTCTATGATGCATTTCACCCTTCTGGGCAGTTTTTCTTTTTACTTTTATGCATTAATGACTTACCACTCTTTTATTGCCACATTTATGATTTATTGTTTTTTTTCTTTCTGCTTTCTTTTTATTTACAAAACACTCTATTTTTAACAACCATATCTCTAGCTAGTTCTCCTTGTGTCCTTCAACTGTTCCTTTGAGATATATTTAGAAACTATGTGTTGCAGTTTCTCCTACCCACCCCCACTCCTCCCTAGTTTCTTTAAAGCAACTATTCCTTCTCCAGCCCAAGAATTATTGGCTCAGGCCAGCAGTTTGTCATAAAATATTCTACATGACATCCATGCTTTGCCCTAGCTCTTCTATTTCCTGCAGACTCTTAAAGATCTTTTTTAATATCCTTATTCTCAAATCCATCAATTTCCGAGTTATAAGGAGAAAAGGCCTTTGCAATTACTCTATGTAATACTTTCCTGACTTCTTTTTTAAGGACCTTATCCTGTATTCCTCTTTCTGCCTCACTTAATGTATTCTTTCGAAAAGTTAACCTTTTCTGTTTAGCCCTATTTAATAGTACTATTTACACTTCTATTTTCATTTTGTGAGGCTTTTATCTTTCTCCTAAATTCTTTAAAAACTTGGGTACTCCACTCATCAAAAATATGATCACACTGTGTGCATTTTAGGAGTGATTCACTTTTTTCCCTCTGTTTTTGACCTGTTTATGGTGAATTAACGAGTTTGTACTTTTATCCACTTAATTTCTTACTTTCAAAATAGTGCCAGAAGAAACAAACAAGCAGAAAACCCCACAGCAAACCCCCAAATCTCTTTGATCATTTGCAATTTCTCTTTACACATGACCTTGATCTGTCGGTCTGTTTTCATCTGTTCGTCTCAGTGCTCCAGAAATCCTGACCACTCTAGGAGGTTTCTAGAAATATCTCGGTCTTTCTTCTCTCATTTTTTCGTTGGGCTTTCAAGAGTTTGTTTACAGTTTTCTCATCATTTTTTCTAGATCTTTAGTAATCGTGTCTGTTGATAAGATCTCTAAGACTTCTGTTTTTAGCTGTGGTAGTTAGGATAGGTGTGGATGCTTTATTGGCCATGATGCTACATAACAAACCACCTCAAAATGCACTGGTTTTTAAAACAAGCATTTATTTTTCTTTGTCATGTGCCTGTAGGTCAGTGGGACATTTCTGCTCTAGGCTGAGTGTTGGCTGAACTTGGTCCAGCCTTTGGCATTGGCTTTGGGTTTGCTCCACATCTCATCTTTTTGAACCCATAGTTGCTGGTCATGCCCTTCTCATGGTGAGGCCTGAAAGGCCCATGCAAGCATGTTTAAAGCCTCTGCTCATGTCCCCTTCTCTCACTTTCCAGTCACAGATATACCCCCTTTCCTAAACTCCACTGAACAGGAAAGAGTGAAGAATTGAGAACAAGTATGCAATCCACCACAGCTGTGTATGGTCCTCTCCTTTGGATATCCTCTGTCCTCTGTCTATGCACCCCTTTTCCTCTTTAAGCAGAAAAATACCTTGTGGTCATGGCATCCTACTCATAGTTCAGTCTTTGGCTCCTCATGGTTCAGTTAACTAGATACTTTTATTAATGTAAAGATACAAAAATTCTCTCTGATATACAGCAATTGTCAAATCTTGCTGAGCAGAAATGATGAAGGCTCCAATCCTTGGCTGTGGAGTCAGCTCTTTAATTTGTCCACCTGGTAGTCCCAGGTTCTGCTCTTCAGTAGGAACTCCCTTGTCCATTTTCTTTGGTGGTCCCTGGCTTTGGTCTCTGGAAGAGTCTTCTTTCCCCATTATCCTGTGGCCACATCTGAAGAGGACGTTCGGGAGCATGTATTTCCTAAGGATGCCACATATACAGCAAACCACTTCCTGTTAGTATAAGTTCAGGATCCAGTGGATTATTTGGGGATAGTAAATTGCCCTCAAAAGTGTGGTATGCCTTCAGCACAGTGGCTTTTTGGTCATTTCTAAGTGTGACTATACACTGTAAAAATTCTTGGATAAATGGGATTTTTAAGCTCTAAGTCTCTGGTCTTTTATTTATAGACCTCTGTGCTCTGGCCATCCAAATAATTTTCAGCTTGCTGCTGTCTGCTGCATTGAAGACATCTGAAATAATGCACTATCTTTGCCAGCAGGCTCACAAGTTTTGTATGGTGGAGCACCAGTTATATTTATTGTTAAGACTGGAATTTGCAGACATTTCTCTTGACTGAGTTTCAATTTGGGGTATAAACACTTGGCTTTTTCTACCCTTTTCAAATTCCCAGACACTCAGTCAGCTGAGATTGCAGGTTATAGGCAAAGAGTACCTCCCTTAGCAGACACATGTCTTTCTAATTCAACTCTCAGACTGGCCAGCTAGTTCCACCTTGAATTTGTCATTCTTTCAGGATTTTGCTGACAACCCATGCCAACATTCTGCAAGTATTTTACCATTTCTCCTAATATTATATATAGTCTTTTTAGCATATGATTGACTTTCCAATGTATGGCAGGTGATAATTTGACTAGATAATCTGTCAGTATATAATGATGGTTCTGAGATTTTCAATTTTCGTTAGTTGAGTCATTATTATGCACCTACCTAGCTCTGCATCCAATCCAGTACTACCACATTTTAGTTTCTGTCACCTAAAGCACCTCACTTCCTGGTGCTAAGGCAGTTGAACTAAGATTGGAATCAATATAACCAGAAAAAAAAAATAGTGGAAATAATAGTGGTTTAATCAATACAGAAGTTCATTTCTCTCTCTTGTAAAGAGAAGTTTGCAGATAAACCATCTGAAGTTGCCCTGGTAGCACCAGAATGTTATCAGGGCCCAGCCTGTCTTCTTTCTGCTACTCCGTTTTTAGCATGAGGCTTCCTGCTTTGAGGTTACTTCGTAGTTTAAAATGGTTGCTGCCACTTTAGACATCACTTCTGCAGTATAACAGGAAGAGGTGGGGAGGGGTCAAAGTATCTTTCCATCTTGAATGAATCGTTTCCCTTTAAGTAGCCTTCTCATAGGCTACTGCAAAACCATAAACTTACATTTCATTGGGCAGGACGTAGACGTACAATCTAACCTTGCTACAAGAGATGATGGGAAATGTAGTATTTTATTTGTCACTGAATACAAGTGGGATTTGGCTATTAAGGAAGAAGAAGATTATAGGTATTGGGTTCTGCAATTAACCCTCTACCAGAGACTTTGCCTTGAGACTTTAATTTTCATCTTTTAAAAATATGTCCAGTTAAGCTTTCACATGTTGAAAGGACAGAAAACATTCTCTCTTCCTTGTCATCCTCATATCATAATTTAAGTTATCCCTATTATAACAGCAGTTTACTCATCCTCTATATATATTTGCCACATTTCCAATCTTTGTAAAAATTAATTTTGGTCATTACTCTAGTCTTATTAAAAAAGACAGAATATTTTTCCTTATATAACACAACAATAATTCTTTTACATGGATCTTGTCAACCTGACTGGTTCATTTCCTTTTCTAAGTACATTTCAGACTACTACTCCATTTCTCTAAATACTTTTTTAATTGGAAATGATTTTAGAGATCATCTAATTTAATCCTCTCATTTTGCAGATGAAGATACTGAGGCTTGGAAAAGGTACATTAAGCCACTTATGTCACAAAGTGAGGAATTAACAGATAGACTTTATGCTTATATTCTTGGCTTTATTTGCAATTAAATGTGTCCACATATTACTTTTGGACGTCTTTTCCCCTATCAAATTCCTTTTCATCTTTTTCAATTAGTCGGTTAAAGTCTCCTTCTAACCATTCTTCTTATATCCTGGAAATAAGTCATGACCCCCAATAATATTTTCTTTTCAAATTTCTCTTATGGATTGGGATGGAACATAGTATATTCATAAATCTGATATTTTGTCTCACTGGGGAAACCATGTATACCATCATATATCTTCCATTTCATATCTCATATATCTTTGAATGTTTACATTTGTGTGACTGGCAACTCTTCTCCCTTCAGGAATTTTTTTTTTTTCCCTTTTGGCCAGTGTAAAGAGCCCTAAGCCAACCTCTTATCTATGCAAAAGTAAACTCCTCTCTTGGTCCTCCTTCTAAAATGAATCTCATTTTCCCACCCTCTCATTCATTCTCTTTGTTGATAAAGTTAACAATTACAGAGTCTCTGGCACACAAGGCACCAAGAAATCTATGACTTAAAAGTGGAGCATGCAACACAAATAATATGAAAATATGTATTTAGGTTGATCCTAAGAAGTTTCCTTTCAACACTCCAGCCTCCTTCCCTATGGTTACTTTCCTCCTACTGCTTCTCTTTATCACCAGAACTCAGCGAGTAGTATGCAGCCATAAATAGTTTTTGCATTGTGTTGAAGCTCAGACAGACTCTGCTATGATACAGTCCCTCTCTGCTTTCTTCTTTATACTTCATCATCTAATTTATAGCAGATAAACAACTTGAGGAAGTTGTTTCATTGGGAGATGGGAAGTTTGTGTTCCCTATACATCACAGGGTGAATTTAGGACTTATCACATGCATACTTATGGGTTATGCTTTTGGTACTGTTGTTATTGCAATTTTGATTTAATATATTAAATTCCACTTGACATTGCTCACACCATACTTTCATCTTTTCATCTAACTCTTGAAGGATATAGTTGACCTTGAACCTCTCCAGCCATTTTCATTTTCCTAATTCTTTCCTCTTCCTGAGCTCCACTCCATACTTCCTTTACCCCACACAGCAACATTGAAAATCTTTCAAACTGAACTATTTCTTTCCACAAAAGAGATAATCATGAATACAGAGTCCAATATGATGTCCAGCATTCAGTAAGTGGAAATTATTCTTATCTTGATTAAGTGAGCGTCACCATACTTCTGCATGCTGAATATGAGCTAACCAAAGTATACAACATTGATATGGTGAGTTAAATACTATCCAACAAATTTTTATTACAGCAAAGCAAATAAGTAAGTTTAAAGTCTCCCTCATTGGCTTAGACAAAATGAATGACTTTATTCTTGAAAACTGCACACCATTCCCAGAACTCTGTTCCTCTTTAGTTTTAATATGAGGCACAAGAAGAGGCAAGGAGTTTGCAATAAGACACCCTTGAGTAGAAGGCTTGACTCTATCAGTAACCATTATGTGAAATTGGCAAGTTACTCGAACCCTTTGGAGCTCAGTTTCTTTCGGGTGTGAATTGGGGAATATAATACCTACCTCACTGGGATGGTGAGAGTATTGAATTGGAGTAACCACACCCAACTTGCCTGGTGCACGGTAAAAGTGCTACAAAAGTTAGTCCTCTTGTTTTTGGCACTTATTGGATACTAATCCAGTAGTGTTTATTGGATACTACTCTTCAGGTGTTTACATATATATATATATATATATATATATATATTGTGATTTTATTTTGAATAAACTTTGAGTTAAAAAAAACATTTTTTCATCATTTTCTCATCTTATCTATATAAAATGGCAACTGATTTAGGTAAAAGCTCTTCAGGAACTGGTCTTGTAAACTTAACTCTAATAAACTAAGTGTCAATGTGATAAAAAAAAAAATTTCTTACTAGAGAAAAAATCTACTTCGTGCCAGTCCTGAGAAATTCCCAGGGAGAGTTTGGGTGGAATAGCCACAGTATTTCTCTCAGTATATGGTGGCAATGAGGCTATGAAGTCTGTATTCATTTCACCTCTTTATGAGCCCTTTCCTTCAGACCATCCAGCTTGCCCAAATCTGAGGAAAAAAGGGCTCCACTCATCACCTTCACAAGTGATGAGAATTCAGGATCTAAGATGGACAAAGGGAGAGTGATGGGATAATTCCAACAAAATGACATTTTACAGACAGTACTGCAACATCCTTTAGTTAAAGGTCAAAATTTGACTCTACTGGTACAGGGTAGTTAAGATGTGTCTGGAGAAAACACCTGTTTTATTGTATCATTACTCCAGATACTTCTCAAGCCCTCTGTTGTTGAACAGAGCTGCTGACCTCCTCTCCATGACTCACCAGCTTGCTCTCACTGGTCCCACCCCCATCACACTCACACTCACACTCACACTCTTACCTTCTGGAACAATTTCTGTGCTCTGATTTGACTATGAGCCTTGCCATGTTACTTCCTCTTTCTGGAACTTCCTGCATCCTCTTCTTTTGCATGAGAAACTCTTATCTATACTTAGTCAAAATCCCAGATTTAAACGCCTGAGAAAACTACCAGGTCTCCACACATCCACCAGGTTATGTGCTTACAGAACAACCCTAGCTCAGTTATTTTATAACCAGGGCCTGCTTTATCATTTACAAGTTCCAAATGTAAAATGCAAATGCAGGGCTCCAGAGGCATCAGGGTAAATCCACCTAGCCTTCTCATGGGCTGCCATCTCCACATAAGTTGGACAGGTGATCTGCAAACAACTGCAATCTCTGCCCTGGGACACTCTGGATGGATGTGTGCCAAACCCGCTGTGGCACCACCACCTCAGGGCAGGTATGCATGCTGCTTACACACACACACACACACACACACACACACACACACACACACACACACA
>NW_021703774.1:108430231-108482511 GCF_005190385.1 Monodon monoceros
ACACACACACACACACACACACACACACACACACACACACACACATACACGCCTTCCTCCCACCCCAAGAGGCCTTTAGGTGTTCATCCTACCCCAACTCCCCTTGTGCTCACACACAAGGGCCCCCTAGAGGCACTGGCGGAACACAGACCTTTTAGCCATTGAGACCTGTTAGCAATTCAGCAGAGGGTAGTGTTAGTTTGGGGCATCAGAGGGAAGAAAGCTGGGAATTAAGAACCCTCCTGGGGAAGTGCGGGAAGCAGTGAGGTGCCAAACTGTGCATGAGCTGACACAAGTTCCATTGTCCCATTGGCTTTAATTTACAAAGATAAAAATATTAAACATTTCAGGACAGCCACAGCAAGGCTTTAAACTTCGAGATCTTGGCCCTTCTGAGAAAATAGCCCTGAGTGGCTGTACTGGTTGCGTGCTTGTGAACTGGCTCTGTTTATAACTGACCCCACTTTATTTTTATTCCCCTTAAGTTGTATCCTCCCCGCAATCTCTCTTGCCCCAATATCTAAGCTGCATAAGAACAAGGACCATATCTATGATAAACATTTGAGAAATATTTGTTGAGTGAATAAATGAATGGATTAATGAAGTCTTCCACTATTTGGTGAGTGCTTCTAATCCATGTGAGATGTATTAGCACCCCACACCTCTTCTCTCCTCTGTTTACACTAGTTGCCTTCTGCTCCCTGATTCAGAATGTCAGTGCCCTAGTTCAGGTGTTCATGGCTTTTCTTCAGGACAACTGGAAAACACTTATAATGGGTTTCTTAACTTCCAGGGTCATATTCTAAACTATAGATATGTTCATTCAATTTTTCTGCTTAGAAAAATTTGCTGGCCACCATTGTCCAGGGGCTGGAATCCTGACTTCTTGTGATGTCCAAAATCTTCCATATGATCTTACATATGATCCCAATGTATTTTGTAGGATTAATTTCTTACTACTTCTGCTTTATATGGAAAGATGCTTGTTCTTCTGATTCCAGATTAAAAAAACTGATGACCTGTCACCTCTCAGGTGAAATCACTTTAGATTCTACAACAGCTTGGAAAGCAGTGTCTCCCTGTCCTTCGCACATCGAGAGTCCTTAGTTATACAATAACATTGACTGAATAAATGGTCAAATTGAACTGTAACTATTTTATTCCAGAAATTTAATTTCTATTGTTAAAGATCAACTTTTTGAATGCTGCTTAACAGTGTTAAATTCAATTAACATTTTCGTTTCTGAGGTTTTTAGAAAATTTTTATTTTATATTGGAGTATAGTTGATTAACAATATTGTGTGAGTTTCAGATGTCCTGCAAAGTGATTCAGTTATACATATACAGGTATCTATTCTTTTTCAAATTCTTTTCCCATTTACACTAGATTATTAAAGTACTGAGCAGAGTTCCCTGTGCTCTACAGTAGGTCCATGTTGGTTGTTTTAAATATAGTAATCTGTACATGTCAATCACAAACTCCCTAGTTTCTGAGTTTAACATGTTATATGCTAAGTGTTTTTATGTTCCAAGATCTATATTAGGTCTCAAGAAAACAAACAAGAAAATTATTATCAACACCCCTCTCCAACACAGACACACACACAGAAATGCATAATCTAATAGAAGAGAAAAATAACGTCAAATCAAATGAATATTATAAGCATTGTACTAGACACAAGAAAAAATGTGTCTTTGATAGTTATTGTATTTCTGGAGTTAGGAAAATCATGTTGAGGAGGAGACAAGGAATTGAAAACTCTGAATATTTTGGAAAGGCTTAGTTTCTAGAAAACAGACAAGACTATGAAGTAACTTGAGAGTCATTCAGTTGAAGAAGAGTTTCATTTATTTTGCATATTTTTAGAGAACAGAAGTAAGAAAATAATAAGTGGAAGTTATGAAGAGGTGGACTATGGATCAAAAAGATTTTTCTAAAAGCAAGAGTATTGAAAATTGGCATGGATTTCCACAGGAGGTGAGGATTTCCACATTGCTGGAGTTATTCAGGTAGGTGTGGAACAACTAGCATCCTCACATGCTAAATTAAAGAAGAGTATTTATGATGAACTGACTTGGTATAGCAGATAGTGGTGTGGAACATCAGAAAATAAGAACTGTATTCCGGGCACTTCATTTTCCTGATCATTTGACATAGGTGCTGACCTTTTTGATTCCATTTCCTCATCAGAAAAATGGAGATATTTTTCTGCTTCAGAGAGTTGCTGTGAGAATTAAATGGGATAAAGTAGTTGATGGTACTTTAAAATTGTAACCGCTATGAAATGAGTTATTATAAATTTATGTTGATAATAAGAAAATTAATAATAATCACATACATGATTTCAGTCTCTGTACGTAGTTCTAGAAGACAGAATAATTATTCTTCTATTTCTTGCATATAAGAAAAGAAAAGCTTCAGATTACAAGTGACCATCCCATAGAAACATAGCTGGTCAATGAGTGGCAGAACCGGAAGTCATGACTTTTCCCGTAGAGCACGAAGTATCTCCCCTGCAGTGCACTGCCTTCGTGATGAAGTAGAGTCTGTGACAGTTTGCAGTTCCCAAGGTACTTTGGACTAAAGTCACTCAAGTAATAATAGGCTCTGTTTAGACATCATTCTCTAAGTGATATGCTTATGTGATTTTTCACTCAGGGAACTAGGATAAAAATAGCAAATGTTGGCCAGATCTACTCATTCTTTAGTAAACAATACCTTTCTTTAGTAAATATTCACAGGGCATTTTTAAAATAGCTTTACAAAGCCACAACAAGGGATTAATCAAGATGTGCTGAATACTTACTGTGAAATACCACACATGTATATGAAATTATAAATGATACGTAGGACCACTATTATTACTTTTGGTGTTAATTACCATCCCCCATTTTTTCTGTGACTGATGAGATCATATCTCTGCTCTTGCCGTTTTCATCTACTCTCCTTGTTCTGCATGTTGTCTTAATTAAATGTTCTAGTTCTTGATCCCATGGTGGCACAGGATGAACCAACCATTTCTTCGTGACAATCGAGAAATATTCTTTACAGGTATTCTCAGTAATGATTCACTGTTCAGTCACATAAATGCAGATGCTTTCTGCCTAAACTATTCACAACTTAGAAACTATTTTGATGTTTATACCTAATTGCTGTTACATAAATATTTCAAGGAAGAAAACGTAGGAGATGTGACTCTTTGCTCTTTATAAAAATCCAATGCTCTTCCTGAGAATTTTCTAAGCCTTCGATGGCAGGTGTTTTTTATAGTTTTCCTTGTATTTAAGCGTAGAAATGAATATCTTCTAGGCTGAGTGTTACTCTCTATATCCTCTGTTATTATTTAAATGTTCTTTCTTCTGTCTTTTCCCATTTCTTACCACCAAAAACTCCCCTCACCTACACCCATTTACAGAATTTGGGATTAAAAACTCTTTTCCTGCAACAAAATGTTTTCTCAACATGAGCTTGCTGTTTAACTATTTGAAGACCACCAAACATGAGTTCATCTTCTATATATTTAATCTCATAAGTACCAGAAAAATTGAGAAAACAGTTGTATACAGCTAATCCTTTGAAAAATGCAGCCTTTGATTTTCTTTTCCTGTTAAAACCTCACTAGCTAAGTAGTTTGTGAATATTTTTGTATTCTTTTCATCTGTCAAAATATACAATTTTAAAGGACTTATGAATTTTTTTATCACATGGAGTTTTAATGCCAACTATGCGCCAGTGTACAGTAGCACAAGAAGTAGGTCAGTAATGAAGTTTTAGCCTCACCTACAATTCAAAATCTCAATTAACTAGGAAAATGCCCCTCCCCAAGAAGGTACAGCAGGGCCCTTCATTCCTCTTACATCTATTATCTATTATATTTATTTAAACTGGAGCTTATAAATCAATTGGAAAAGGAGATATACATATATTTCCTAGCAATAAATCTAGTCATTGTCTTAGACTTTAGAGTGGGAAAGAGGAAAAAGCAAAATTCTTCTATTTCAGTAAACCTGGAGGGAACAGACTAAAAATGGCACCAATCTCAGCCATTTCTCTTTTCTTTTCTGAAAGCATCTGGGCATGCAGAAAAGAGCCACTTTCCCCTCTAGGCGGCAGTGCTGTACACGTGTCATGGTTTTCACTTTCATGCTCAGGGGCCATTACAAGCACTATCCACTTATATTCCACTACAATTGATTGAATATTATACATCAAAAAGTGGAGAGAAAATGTTTAAGATTTTATGAATGCAAGCGAAATGACTAGAACTCACAAAACTTTGGATTCTGAGCTTGGCTTCTGTCTTGTCCTTACATAAGCATCTTTGATCTTCTTTTCACCCAGCTTTTTAGATGACTTATGTGGTCTTATAATTGTTTTAGTATTTTAGGAGAATTATTCATGTCTACTTCTTTTTTTTTCTATAGAGGTTATTTTTAAAGAAAATTTCCATTCCATTACAAGTCAGGGGATTTCTCAAACCAGATGGAATTAGTGGTTACTTTTCTCTGTGTTATAAAGAATAGAAGTTAGAAGACCTAGTTTCTAATCTTGGGTCTTCCATAAAATAATTTTGTGACCTTTGATAAATCATTCACCTGATCTGCCTCATTTTTTTCTCTTTCGACAATGGGCTACTTATCTCTTTCAGGACAAATGGAGTTAATCAGTTTAGAAGAGACTTGAAAACTGTTTCATAAATATGAGGCATTATTCATGTAAAAATCCAAATTTTAGGGTTAGCTTTATAACTGTTTATTAAACTATGTTTAATTCTGTAATAAACAAGAAGGCACTGCACAAAGGACAGTCAGCCTCCTTTCAAATTGTATTGTCTTCCCATTAATAACTACCCTCGACTGTGTCTTCATGTGCAGCGGCAGGTTGCCAAGACTGTGCAAATTTTTCCTGTGGGAACCCCTGAAGTATAATCTCTCAGCCTCAAGGCAGGGTTAGGAAACACCTGGAAGTCTTGGTTGCTGCACGTGGGCCAACCATTGGAAAACTTCCAAATGATATAATTTTAGTTATTGTGGTTCTACCACCATTGATTTACTACTTGCTCTGTTTGATAAATAAGTTTTGAGCACTTTCTCAATGCTAGACACTGCTTGACACACTGGAGATACAGTATCAAACAAGAGACCAGGTCCTCCTATTTTGAAAGAGAAATAGACTCCAAGAGAAACTTTGGTGAAGCACCAATCAGGGCACTCCCCATCACACCCATCTTGATCTCTGTCATATTTTGTCATGTGTCTTTTGTGGTTCTTTGGTCAATGCATTTTAGGTAGTTTTTTTTTTTTTTTTTTTCCTAAAGCGTTAGCCATGAAAACAGGCTCAGTAAAGGCTCTTAGAAGTCCTACAGTAAAAAAAAAAATAACTCTCTTTGACTTAATTTAACAACGGGTTTTCCAAACTTATTTAGCCACAAACTATCCTTCACCCCATTCCCCTAACCCTGTCTCTTGATACTTATTGTCAGAGTATTACATTCTAGAAATTGTTGCATTAAGCAATCTTTAAAACATCTGTTGGTTTCTTTCCTATAATTCTCTCTCATAGGCTTGGTCTTGGTAAAAATGTTTGAAATAAGAACATTTTTTTTCCCAAACACTGAGTTTCCAAATTAAAAAAAAAAAAATCATTTAGCAGAAATACAACCGTTAGTTTATTTGTTTTCATTACTGAAAGATAAGAATTACAATGCATCATTTTGTCTTTTAAGATTAGCATAGTTATTCAGAATAAATTGAGAACAGAACTAGACAGATCTGTTATCACTATAGTGTTCTGATACGATGATTTGAGAGAAGAAAAAGGTTCATTGTATGAGGAAGGTGTTAAACAGCTATAGAACTATACAGCTAGTTGAATCTAATAATATTTCTAAAATTTTTGAAGATATTACCTTGAGATAAAAATATTACTGTTTATCACACAAACTAAATCTCGTGTTTGTGTGATAAGTAGTATCAAGACATGAGTTGAGGTGGTGTATTTGTGAGTTTATTCCATTTTCTTTTTTTTAACTTTGTTGAGGAATAATTGATAAATATAATTGTATATATGTAAAGTGTACAAAATAGCGATTTGATATACATATACATTTTGTAATGAGTACCAAGATCATAGCATACCTTTCTGTGGTGAGAATGCTTAGGATCTAATTTCAGCAACTTTCAAGTATACAATAGAGTGTTTTTCACTATAGCAACCATACTGCATATTAGATCCTCAGAACTTATTCTTCGTATAACTTAAAATTTGTACACTTTGCTCTACATGACGCCTTTTCCCCGTCAACCACCATTCTATTCTCTGTTTCTATTAAATCAGCTTTTTTTTTTAAGATTCCACATGTAAGTATATAAGTGATACCATATAATATTTGTCATTCTCTGTCTGACTTATTTCATTTGGTATTATAATGCCCTCAGGTTCACCATGTTGTTACAAATGGCAGAATTTCCTTTCTTATGGCTGAATAATATTTCATTGTGTATATACCTCATTTTCTTTATCCATTCATCCATCGAAAGATTTTTACTTTTCATTCATCTGTTTTCTTTTCTCATTTGCTGTAATAAGAAATCTACAAATATTCCTGATTAGAATACCAATTCATTGAGGTTTTTACACAGTATTGTGAATAGATTTCATTCAATGAAATAGTGTGTGGTTTTGTTAAAAGCTGCTTGCAAGAATGTGAAGATTGATGAAATCTAATCTCTCAATAGTAGATGATGAGGAAGTCCTCCACAAGAACTGGCATCTAAGTTCTGCTCATCCCTCCCTGTTCCTTAACTCTGCTGTTCCTCCAAGTTCTGCCTTTCTTGGGACATTTCCTTTTCACTCTAGACATCTCTCTGGGAAATCCAGCTTTTTCATGACTTAAAATGATACCTTTATACATTTAACTCTAAAAAATGTATCTATAAACAAGATGTTTCCCTTGAGCTCAGGGTCTAAATAACTACCTGGGCATGACCCTTCCCTGTGACACAATCAACTCAATCACAACATATTGAAATTGAACCCTTCATCTTTTACCTTAACTCACCCTGATACCAAGCAGATAATATAAACCAGGCTTTATTTGTTTCACTTTATCTTGTATAGGCCTCTATCCCCTATCCCAGCATCTATAATATTTCAATTCTTATCTGTTCAATAACAGTATTCCTTTATTATATCTTAACCTTCTCAAGAAATCCTTTTATTCTTTTTTATCTTTATGAATATATTTTTTTCCTCAGAGCATAGCATAAGACCTGGCACATAGAAAGTTCTTGATGTATATTTGCATTAAGTGTGTGAGTCAAGCAAAGAGATGAAACATGTTGTAGGGAAAGTGTGACACTGTGATCTGGGGAGATGTACCTCCAAGATGTACCTCCAAGGGGTGAGTCCCAGGGGAAAATGCAGGATCCCAGTTATATTATAAGGGTGGATGCTAGTGAGGTTGATAGCCCATTATTGAATATGAGTCAGGCTGCTGTAGTGAACATGCCGGAAAGCTTTGCCTCTCCTGGTCTTGGCCTCTGTTAGAGCATATTAACCCTGTGTACTGATCTTCTCTCTTATCAGACTGGGACTTCATAGAGGGCAGAAACCCTAGCACAGTCATGTTTTGTGTTCATGCCTCTTAGCTTAATGCCTAGAACACAGTAAACGCTCAGCAAATACCGTCAGATAAGTAAATAACCTAGTTAATAGAACTTCTTGAATCTCATGTTTCTGATATATAACACAGGGATCATAATAACCACTTCAGTGGTTATTTAAAGATTAGATGGCAGAGTGTATGTAAAACAACAATTGTGATGCTTGAATAGAAAGTAATATAAATATATGCCACTTTCTTCACATGTTTGTCACTTTAAGACCAGGACTCTTTCCAAAGTTTGGAAGAAAAAAAGGTAGAAACAAAGAAGGAAAAGATCATGTGTTTTGAGGACATATCAAATGTTTGTGCTTTCACATGTTTATTTCAGGGACTCTTCTCAACACTGTGAAGGAGGCAGGCCACTTTCCAGCCAAGAAAACTGATGCTTCATGAAATTAAGTGACTTGAACAAAATCAAATAGTTAAAAGTAGTAGTGGTGGAATTGAAAACTAGTTTGACTCGTGAGCTTTTGTCACTGTAAGGAGGAGGAATTAAATTTCTTTGGAGGTTGTGGGTAGGTAGGTTCATTCATGAGTCAGAGGCTAATGTTTGGCTTCATATAAGATAAGCTGATTATGCTAATTGTGCAAGGAAGCTGTTTCAGCCACAACCAAGACTTTTCAAAGAATCTAATATTAATTAATATTTAAGAAATGTCCTCCTCACAAATCACAACTTATTTTTAAATGTTCCTATACTTCCAATTATCTCTCTAGGCTTTAAAAAATACATCTTTCTAATATTAATCACTGGAAGGAAGGGGTGGTATTGTGAAGAAGTAGTGTCAATATGTAAAATCCCTTCTTTTGGGATATATGCATGATGCCTAGCATATTTTTTCCAAATTTAAGGAGCATTTTCCTTCTATTTCCTTGTATGTGATTGACCCCATTTTTGTGGATGATGATAATTTGATCTTTAATCTCTCTCATTCTTACTCCGATCTTCCCTTCTCTATCTCAGACTTGCTCAGGTCTTCTAAATCTTACTTCTTGACTTCATTCTTCTGTATTAACATATTTGGCAGAGTAGCTCGGAAACCCTCTGAGAGCAGAAAACCAACATATTTAAATGTTTACTGCAGGGGGCGATTATATTTACATCCACACTCAAAGATGACAGGGATACCACATTCAAAATGTCTGAATGGAAGCTTAAGGGGGTTTTAATATATTGCCTTTCTTCACTTAGGTCTAAAAGACTTAAACCTATTTAATGTCCCAGGTTAAATTGCATGATGGACTAGTCCTGTTAGCATATGAAATGAAGTCATATTTGATATTTTACAGTCTAAATGCCCATATTGTCACATATGAGGTTTTCTTGAATGTTTTTATGAATAATAATTTAGCTATGCATTATGTAGACCTAAGAAACAATCTTTCCCTTACTAATTCTTAGAGCAGACTTAGGTTCTTATGTGGTAAAAACTACTTCATATGTCTTTGGAAGAATGAAATATGAGTATTTTGGGGGGTAATTAAAACCTTAAATGAAACATATATCATTCTCTTATAGGATACAATTAGTAGTGAAAATATTAAATTTCCTAGAAATGCTTATGTGTGGTATGTTCTTTATTATCTTAGTGTAGTTTGAAAATAAGAAGTGGTTTGAGGTAGCATAAATGTAAAATTATATTGACTATGCAATCAATAAGAAATCACCAACAGTCACAAAAATATTGTTGAATGCATGACATGATGTAGACATGGTCTCTGCTCTATTTAAAAATGGAAGCAAGTATTCTTATTGCTGGGCTTAAATAGAACACAACAAACTGTAAACTCTATGAAAGAAAGATTGATCTTTCATCATCCCCTTCAGTTTAGAGCCCCACAGTGACTTGTAGTTTGGGGTAGAGCTTAAAAGCCCCAGCTTCTAGAGCTGGATTGTCAGTTTAAAAACAGGCTCTTCCAGTTAATGGTAGCATGATCTTAGGGAAGTCACTTAACCTTCTTGGGCCTTGGTTTTCTTGTCAGTATTATTGGGAGACTAATAATACCTAGTTCCTATGCAGATTAAAGGAGGTAATACTTCAAGAGAGCTTATAACTGTGCTCTGCACATAGTAAGGCCTGCATAAATGTGCACTGTTATTGCTGGTGTTTCTATTGTTGTCATAATTATCATTAGTATTATTGACATAACGTCTTACAATTGATGGCAACTAATGATGAGGAAAAATATTAATGAATGGAGACCAGCTTACATGGTTGTTTTCTTCTCTTCATGAAAACAAACAAACAAAAAAAAACACTCCTACTGCAAAGTTGGGTAATGAACTCTTCTTGTTCTCTTGGTCAGCAAATATTCTGGTGAGGAGAGAAATGCTGTCATCACCTGTCCCATCCTAGCTATGCTCCAGCTTGAACCAGGGGAAGATGCAGTTGGCAGGTTATCGGTAGCCTTTCTTTCATTGCAATCCAAAGACTGAAGTGTAAGGACTATAATAGGTCATCCCACAATCTTCCAAAATTTGCCTTTAGAAAAAGCTTTCCTGATATTTTTTTTTCCTCCTGCATTTCTTAGACAATTTATCAGTTAAGTTGCCTTCTACAGCAAATAAGATAATGTCAAACTTAAACTGGCTAAATCTACAAAGATATTTATTGGTCTCCCAACAGGGAGTTTAAAGAGGGTGTAACTCAGGGTGGGCTTCTTCTGGTGATGATTCTTCTTTCCCTGTGATTCCTTTGGCTCTGTCATTTTCTGAGTGCTGGCTTTATCCTAAGTTGGTAGACAATTTTTGACCTCACATCTGCACAGGGCAAGATCTATAAGAACAGTATTATCTCCCACTCAGTTTCTCATTTAGTAATGAAAAAACATTTCCCAGAATCCCCCCAAATTTCTATCTGCATTTGATTGGCCTGAACAAGGTCCCATGCTCATTCCTTTAGCCAATTCCTCTGGCTTAAGGATGAGGTCTTGAGGGATGACCATTATTGGTTTAGACTAATGACGGTTTACCATCTGAGCTGGACTTTACCCTAAACTGCTGGATTGTGTGTATTGGATATTAGTGAGTCTAAGAGGAACCTACAATTCCTCCATTTCCTTGCACATTCAGGAACTTAAAGCAGATCCTCATCTAGGGAGGCGAGAATTTTTTCACTTATGGTATTTCCTCCAAAGCATTCCTAGGACCTCTCCTTAATTTGGATCTACCTTGAGATAAATTTAACATATATCTTGGATTTAACATCCTGATTAAACTGATTTTGAGCAGGATTGTTGGCCTTATTTCAGAAGTAATGGTTTACATCCATCCTGAAACACTTGGTTAGAGGTTCCAATATATTAAAGCATGACTGAACCTGTTTTTTCTGATTCCTTGGGTTTGATTTTCTGTGGATTTCTGTATCTTCTTTATTTTTACTTTGGTCTCTAGAATTGCCCATATATCATAGTTCTTTTCTTTCTTTTTTACTTTCTCTCTTTGCTGTGTTTTCCCATTAGTCTCAAACTACTCTATAATTTATACCAGATCTTCTAAGTTATCCTGTGAACTAATAATGGTTTATCATCAATGCTAGGTATATATGATCAAGGTTAATACAACATTTGGTCTACCTATCTTTAATATATTTGGAGGTAGTGACTGAAAGTTTTTGTTGTCAGATAAAGTGTTAGGCATTAGTTATATGATTACAAACTAAAGGTGTGATTATTATAACACACGCACACACACACCAAAAACTAACAAAAATCAGATATGGACCCTGAGTCTCTTGGAGCTCACATTTTAGCAGCTAGTCAGGCCTTAAACAAGAAAACACACACACACACACATGCACTGTGATAAGTTCTAAGAAGGAAAATAATAGGATAATGTAATACAGACTAGAAAGGGGTGGGTGAGGAAACAACTTAGGTTGGATTTCCAGGAAAGGCCCCTCTGGTAACTGACATTTAAAGTGGCACCTGGAGTATGAGAAGAAACCTGGATATGAAGAGCTAAGGAAAGAACCTTCTAGGTATAGGATACAGCATGTATGCATATTAACAAGGTCGTCTTCTGGGGCCAAATGAGTGTGGGCTACAAGATAAGAATGAAGAGGTCAGCAGGGCCAGGTCTTTAAGGAACTTGGAAATGAGATAAGGAGAGTGGATTTATTACAAGTGCAAGACAAAACCTCTGAAGGATTATGAGCCAGACAGTGACATCCTCAGGGTTTAAAATTTAAAAGTTCATTATAGATGTTTTCTAGAGAACAAAAAGGAGAGGGTAAAAATGGGAGAGACAACTTAGGAAACTACTGCCATATCTCAGGCCAGAGAAAACAGTATAGAGACTAGAGTGGTAAGAGTGAAAAGTGGAAAAAGGTGAATTAGTGATATATATGGGAGGCCATAGTGAGTCACGACTGAATCATTTCACACAGGGATTGAAGGAAAAGAAATCAAGAAGGACTCCTGCATTAATGATGTGAACAACTGTGGGGAGATAGTTCCCTCAAGATAAGAAAACTGAGTGAGAAAAAGGTTGTGGCCGTTGTTTGAGTTTGTCAAGTGAAATCCAAGGAGAGCTGTCAAGAAAGCAGTCAGATATAAAGTCGGGTGCTCAAAAAGAGGAATCTTAGCTACAGGTAGAATTTGGGGACTGTAGATAAATAGATGGTATTTAGAGCCCTGGAGCTGGATGAGTTCAGTTAGAGACAGGAGTGAATAGAGAAGAGATGAGAAGATGAGTAACGGGAGAGCTCTGGAATGTCCCTCCATTTACAGGTCAAGTGGAAGCAATGATGCTGAGGAAAAAGAGTGAGAAGGTGTGGTTACAGGGTGGAGGGGGGCAGACCTAGGAGAGTGTGACGTCATGGAAGATACCTGATAGTTCTGGAAAAGAGGAGTGAATGCTCCTGAATGATTTAAATGCCACTGAGAAGCCTAGTAAGATGAGAATTAAAAATAATTTTGAGGTTCGTCATGTTGTAGGTCATTTGTGATTTGGCCACAACGACTTTATTGGGGTAGTAATAGAAGACTCCAACTGAAGTGTTGAATGTTGACAGGTAAGAGAGAATTGGAGACATTGCTTGTAGACAACATTTGTATTTATGGAAATCAGTCTTCCTTGTTTTTGGGGAAAAAACGTTTAATGGTAATGTGATTAAAATCATGCTGAAGAAAGAGGCATTTATTAAACCATACACTCCTGTGATAAGAGTTCTAAATCTTTTTTCCATTTTCCAACAGGGACCCTGTTCTCTCCTGTTGTCTCACATTCCCCCTCCAACATAAAAGGTATACATCAGGATTGCCATATGGTGAAAAGAAGCAGGCAGATAGAAAGATGTTGATAAAAACAAAATAAAACCCTGGAGAAGCGATGTACGCCAAACGAAAAGAGGCAGATGGATAAGCTTACAGAGAAGAATTAGCCCTTAGCCTCTGCAAAATCAATAAATGTTGACTAGCTATTGACAAGAAAGGAGACAGGAGAGCAAGAGAGGCACATGGGGGGGAAAGGCATCTCTTCATAACAACTGCTGTTGCCACCACCAAGCAGCTGTTAAGTCCACAGCTCAGAACTTTCTGATCCTCTTACATTTCTCCTTAGGGGTCCAAACTCAAACCCTGATGCTGCAGTCTTAGAAGAGATGTCATGTGTGATTTATATTGCATTAGGCCAGAAATTGTTAAATCACTGAAAAGGCCAGGAGAAAACTTTGCCTATGCAGTGAGTGAATGAAGCTAATACCCTACTCTTTCCACACCCTGGGGTACAGTGATCCTTAAAGCCAAATAGTAATATGTGGTCAGAGTTGTAGCCTTTCCAAGCTATAAAGAAGATACTGTATTTTAGAGATTTAAAAAGGAAACATTCTCTCTTTTCCTCAGTGGAATTAGTTTTAGAATGGTTAAGATTAGGTTAGATTTGGATGGTACCCTAAATTCACCCATTCATGTCTATTGGAAATACTTCTCTTGTATAGGCGCAGTCTGAGAGCATCCTACTTGTACTTTTCTATGCCCAGTTGAAGAAGCTCCTATGTTGCCTATTTACATAGTTCATGTGCTAACAATTTTTCCTCTCACTCCCAAGGAACTGACTATTAAACAAATTCTCTTTATTTTAAAAACAAAGATATTAATTTATTAATTACTTAGTGTCCTGGATAGGGGCAAGGATATAAAAACATATATCCAACATCAAGGATCCAATCAATTGCATTAGTATCCAGACATCTGCTTGGTAAATATGGACTTGGTGGGCTGCTTTTTTCTGGCTGGGGGAAAGGACAAGCAGCCACTCAACTCCACAATAGGATACACACCTAGAGATAGAACAATCCTGTCCTCAGTGTAGGGTTGTTGATTTCAATACCCAAGAGAAATGACAACACTAAATATTGGGGTTGTTTTTTCATGCAGTACTAAAATATTGCTAGCAATATTGATATTTTGTAACAAATATGTCCAGAATTTATCAAACAAAAAACAGTGAAAATAAACATGTGTTACATTTCCACATCAACATTTCACCACATGAATTTGGCATCACTTGGTGGAGGAGGATCAAAGGGAGATGGCAGAGTGTCAGTGGCTTGTAGGAGGTGAGTGGGAAAGAAGCTGGATGAGGCTGAGCTGAGGATGTCAGAATTGTGAGGGGATGACTGGGAGCAGCGAAAGATAAAGATAAGAACGTGGAAGAAAGAGTCAGAAAACGTGAACAAAACCACTGACAAATGTCTGAAACAATATTATTAAGCATACTATTAAATACGGGTAGTATTAAAAACTACTACCAGCTTGATTCTTAAAAGCAACACAGTGAATTGGAGGTCAGTATTACATTTAATAAAGAAGTCAGGAGAAATACTGGCAAACGTTTGCCTTTTGCTTTCCTTTCTTCAAGATTTATAGAAGGCCACCCAGAAAACTCCTTTTGAGTCACAGTCTATAGTTACTAGGTTTCATCTTTACTTATTGCTTCTGACAAATAAAAACATATGTTAACGTGCTCTCGTCTCAATGCTAGTGTTCAGCACTAATGATTTAATTGCCATGGCATGCAATCTATGTATACATTTATTCTATTCATTTCCTGCATTAAGTCAACCTTCCATGGCCCAGGCTTATTTGGAAAGTGACAGCAACAAACTAATCCAAAACACTGAATGTTTCATCTGGGAGAGTCAGACCATGTAGAGAACAAAAGCTGAAAGAGAAGGGATTAATTCGCTCTATGTATGTTTATTGCGCACTATCTCAAACGTGAGGAAAACAAACACAAATAAGGTCAGTTTTCGCCATCAATGAACTTACCCTTTTGTAAGGGGTAAGTTTAGGACTGGAGTGACTGTAATAAACAATTAAATCAGGTGTGACAGGTGGTAGGAAAAGAGTGAGAACAGGGTGCTATGGAAACAAGTAGGAAGGACTTTTATCTCAGACTAGGGGATGAGAAGAAGGGAGAAGTCATGAAAAGAGCAGAAGTAATGAGTCCCGAGCAGAGGCGTGGGAGAGACAGAGGTGTGATAATATTCCAGTCACAGAACCATGGACAATGGCTTGAAGTTGAAGAGAACAAGACAGGTTCAGAGAAGCAAGATTAGATGTTCATGGGGCAAGGTTAGGCATGTATCTGATTCAGGCGACAGCAGTGAGGGGTGGATGGAAAGGAAAGCAAGAGCAAGACCATTATAAGCTTGTTTGGGGTGTTTGGACTTTAACTGAAAACCATGCGGAATCAGTGAAAAAATTTAAAAGGGGAGACATATAAATATATTTGCACTCTAGAAATTGTCTCTGACTATATTAAGGAGAATGGACCAGAGGAAGTGAGGCCAGAAGAGTTAGAAAGGCATTATGGTAATATAGAAAAAATTAAATTAAATTAAATGAAGAAGTTAGAGTTTAAATGACTCAGTGTTGTGAGGAAGGAAGTAGACTCAGGTTTCTGGTGTGCCAAGCGCTTGGAGAATAGAATAATTCCTGGAGCTAAGACATGTTAATTCCCTCGTTCAGTCAAATTTCACTGGGTACATACCCTGTGCGAGGTATTATTCTGGGTGCTGGGCACAGAAAAATAAGAATATGGACAAGGTCCTTTAACTCATGGACCTTCAGCTCTAGCAGTAAGAGTGGAATCAAGTTTGGTGGCAGGGAGGAAGCTGGTGGGGTTCCTCTTGACACAATGAGCCATGAGGTTTGTGGGAGATTATCCAGGTAGTGATTAGAAGGAAGGTGAAGATGGTGGTGGGAGATACTGACATAGAGTAAACAGCATAGAAGAGGTTCTTGAACCCATGAGAGTGAACTTGAACACTTGGGGGAATGTGTGAAGGAGGACCCATGGAAGAACATAAGAAAGTTGGTAAAAATCCCTGATATTGTATGTAAAAATCATTGCATTTGTTTGTTTTATTGCTTGTTTTCAAAGTGGTTTGCAACCAGTGGTTTGGAGTTGGAAGAGAAAAAGATAAAGGACCTTGGACTACAAAATCAAAGGGATAAATATAGGGAGAGGGGAACCAAATAGGAAAGTGAGGAAAGCAGCAAGAGAATTATTAGAAAAAATAAAATTATTACATCAAGTGGTCCAATGAGCAGAGTCTTAAGAAAGAAGAAATAGTTAATAATTTCAAATTCTATAGAAGTGAAGAAAGATAAGGAATTAAATAACTGATTAAACAGGTAAGGTTGCTGGTGACCTTGGTGAGAACAGATTTTTTAGAAGGAAGGTATGAAAGCTATATCAGTGAGTTGAAGATAAGTGGGAGATAAGAAGGTGGAGACAGTGAGTGTATTCAACACTTGAAAGAAATTAGGGTGTAAGTGAAAGAAGAGAAAGGGCAGCAGAGATATAAACACACAGGTCATAAGAGGCTTATTTATTTGTTCTAATTAGAAGAGACTTGAATATGTCTAAATGTTAAAAGAAAGAGCAGGACCCAAGGAGGTATTGGAAAACCTAGAAGATAACTGATGGACCCACATCTTTGAGGATTCAGGAGGAAATAGGACCCAGGACACCATATTATGGAGGAGTGTGGATACCACTTCTACGGAAGAGGAGAAGGGAGAGATGTTTGCCACTACAGATGATTTTATAGATTTAGGGGCAAACACAGATATAGTTCCCATATTATAATCTCCATTTTCTCCTTAAGTGGGTAGAGGGATGATGGGATTCAGGATTTGAATCGTGATGATGTGCTATATATACTGTGGGGGAGGGGACATATTCACTGGAAGGGATGGAAGCTTATTTATGTTTGGAAGCCTCAAAGTTTAGTAGCATCAATCTGCACTTCAGTTTTCAACAGCAGATTTACTCAAAGACGGTACATTCTAGGTTTGTCGAATGAAAAATTAAGGATGCCTGGACTGAAAACATTAGTCTTAGTTGTACATTGATTAGAGTGATGAACCATGAGTTTTCTATACTCTTCAGACAAAGAAGAGTACAGAGTGATTTAATGATTAGGAGAGGATCAGGGAGGCAATCATGTATCCATAGGCTCAGAGAACAGAACAGGTGCTTTAAAATAAGGGCAGAGATGTGATTGTAGTGGGGGAAAGGCGGTGGAGTCATGAGGGGAGTGGGGTAAGGCTGAGGTCAGAAGATGATGGAAAAGGCCTGTGGAAACTAAGAATATGGGAGAATTTAACTGCTTTAGCATAAGAATCTCAAAGGAGACCATTACAGAGTTGGAAGAGAGCTAGGACTGAAGATTTGAAGAAAAGAAGCTCAGTGCGGTTTGGGGGTTATATCATAGATAAAGTTAGATGGCTGGAGGAGTTTGATTCTGGCTATGACATAAGAGGATGTGAATAATCTCAGGTTCTCAAATGACTATTACGTGGGCACAGGGACGGGGAGAAAGAGAGCTCGTTGTAAATTCCTGCTTTCATAATTACCAGTCCTGGTCTATTTCCACATTCATCTTTGTAAGTTTTGTTTTTAATGTATATCTGTTTGTTTTAGGATTTATCCTAATAAGGCAAATACATTTCTTTGGAAAAGATAAATCTAAAAACTAGTGAAAAGTTTTTCTTTTCTCTAGTTCTCTAAACATGGATATTGATATTTTCTTAAAAAAATTAAATGTAATTTCCTTTTCCCAAAACCACTTTTAAGAGAATTAATTATACAGTAAAGAAAGTGAAAAGGAAAGAAGTTCCTTCAAACATTATACATATATATCAAAATAGCTGACAGGCTTCTAAAGGCTTTTATTTTAAAGAAAACAATTGGTTTTAATAATTGAATTGCTTTATAAAAGTTTATGGGAAAATGTTTTGTAGACTTCCAGGTAACGGTTAGGGTATGGGCTGAAATTCAATTTATAATGACAAATGGTACTGAAATAGAGAAAAGCTGGCATATGTGCTGGAAACTGGAGAAAGGTGCCTTACTTATGGTACACACTTCAAGGAACATCTACTGCATACGGGGTCCACTGACTGCTGGAGGACTGACACAGGACACCTCCTACTACAAGGCAACTGCTTCACCAAAAGTTAATTGCATAATCCCTCCCTCTTTTACCTGTATTCCCTGCATGCTCATCTTTTGTATTTTCTTGATCAGAGATAATTAGCAATACTTTTACAGTGAATTTAGTCATTCTTATTTGTGTGTGTGTATGTGTATGTGTGTAAGCTGACAGTAACTGTATTAGAAAGATTTAATTCAGTTGCGAATGACAGAAAACCCAAGATAACAACTAAAACAAGGTTGGAATTTATTTTTTTCATGTAAATTAAAAAACTGAAGAAAGGCCAGGACTGGCACTATGCTGTTTGGTGTTACAGATCTAAGATCCATCATTTTTGTTGCTATACCATCATGTCCCTTTGAGTTCACTTCCCGGAGGTGGCATGCACCATTTTTTACTTGCTATTGATCAGACCATAGCCACAATCACACACCTAGCTTCAACGGAGGCTAGGAAATGAAGCCATGAGGCCAATCCTATACTTGTCTTTATAGGGAAGAAAAGGAGAATGGATTTTCAGTGAAACTAGCAATGTCTGCCTTACTACTCTTGGCTCTAGAGTGGCTAATCAGAGCATTGAATTCATTTGGCTTCCACGATTGGTTCAGAGATAGGTTCATGTCCAAAGCCTGTGTACTACAAAGTGTAACAGAGATTGTAACAGGAAAGGAAAATACACTAAGTCAAGCAGATATGACTAAATTCTGGGAAACTCTCTTCCAGACTTGATTGTGGATCATTGTAAGTGTGGCGCTGCTGGAGACCACAATAAGAGTAAAGCTAAAGAAGAAAACTGAACCAAGAGATGGAGATATTAAAGAATGACAGCATCTGACCCTAGAATAGAGCTATGCCTGAGCTTTGACTCACCCTGGTTATTTCAATTAAGTGAGTCAGTAATGTTTTGTTGGGTTTTTAATACATAGGATGGAAAGCTTATTGACGAAAAGAGAGAGCTGGGGCAAAGGGAAGTACTAAGGAAATATACCACCTGGATTCTATTTTACTGTCATGGATCAGCTCTATTTAAAAACAATCTAGCACAGGATGATGTGCCCACATTCACAAAAATAAAAGAATGAAAGACCAGACAAGCTCACATCCAGACACAATCTGTGAAACTTTTAGAGCACCAAGAAGAACTAAACCCTCCTAAAATCTTTCAGAAAGAAAAAAATGAATTGTCCATAAATGAATGAAAATCAGACTTGCATCAGAATTCCTACCAGCAACACTGAATGCTAGAAGAGAACAGAGAAATGCCTACAGCATTGAAGGAAAGAAGTTTCAACCTTGAATTCTACTATCACAAAATACAGTAACCAAGGTTGACAGAACTGAGATATTTTTAGATGTTTGAGAGCCTAGAAATTTAACACTATTTTCAATATAAAATTGTGTTCAGTAGCTAGCAACTGAGATCAGAAATAACAGTTACTTAAATGGGATATGTTTTTCTATCTTCCTTATAAGATATGTTTGTAGCCAGCAGCCATATACTGTAAGTACAATTTATTGTTCTATGTTGTCAACAAGGACCCAGGCTCTCCTCTGTCTTTTTATTATTCTTAGAGCATGGCTTCCATTCTCAAGATTGCCTCATGTTTCAAGTGACTGCAGGAGTTCCTTCCATTACTTCTGTATTCCTGTTAGAAGTAGGTACATCTCTATTTGTAGAGTGCTTACTAGCTATTTTTGCCCATCTAAAACGTTTTCCCTGATGTTGTACCAAATAATGCCTCCTTAAGTTATCAGACCTACCTGGCTGCAAGGTGGCATCTTTTATTTAGGTACCTTTCATCCTGAAAGAAAACAGTGGGATTTTGTTCCCAAGAAAGAGAAGAATGGGCATTGAGGAGGCAACTTAGTGTCACGTTTACTAGTGAGCAGCCACACCTCCCATATCTCATTTTGTAAAGTTAGCTGAGTTTGTACTCTGGTAAAATGAGGGAGTAGATTAAGAAATAAAAAGACATAAGAACAACAAACCAGAGCAATGAAGGGAAATCTCAGGATGACAATTGTCTATTAGGTCTACAGTGCAGTAGGAGAATGGTGGGCTCTGGGAAGGAGATCTCTGAAGATAAAAGAAGATTACTTGAAAGGAATTGTATGATTAAGGAGATGGAACAAACTTGAGGCATGATAAAGCATGATATTCAAGATAAAATGAAAGGAAATATGAAATTCCAACAGTTTCAAGCAACTGTTGGAATATAAGAGAATTTATCTTTGTCTTGATGCTCCTAATATTCTCTTCTAAGTGGCTCAGGTGTTATGGTATTTCTCACATAGAAAGCAAATGTAATTCTAGTACTTATTCATAATAATTTAGTAATGTTTAAATGGTTTTCAACTTTAGTCAACCCATGGACGTATAGTGTAAGTATATAAATATTATATAAATATATAAATATAAATATAAATTGTGTAAGACTTAGCTGTGGTTGCAGAATGAATGTAAGTATTAACAAAAAAGCCAGTATAAATGTAAAATAATAGCACACAGTGGGAAATGGAAGGGCAGAGGAACTGTGGAAGGAAATATAGGGACACAGATATTTAAAATACTAAATATAATGGCAAACAGAAGAATCACAACAAGCATTGAGAAGAGAAGTGGAGAAGGCTCAAGTTTGACTAAGCAACATTTTTTTTTGTTGTAATTTTAGAAAATCAATCAATACTTATTTGGAATGTTTAAATCAAGAGGCAGAGATATAAGTACATTATTTTAGTGTTTTAAAGTTAAAAGAAGGTAAATCAGGTTGCTCCTGGGGAGTGGGAGAGGGTTTGAACAGTATGGAGTAAGGATGTATAGAAATTAGGATAAGCCAAGCTGATTATTTGATTTATTCACACATGCATGCATTATTTAAATAACTATAAATATTACAAAAATAAAAGTTACAAAGCAGCCATACAGGAAGCCTTCAAGTTTTTCTTGGGAGTCTTACAAAGCACAAATCCCAGCAGGGAAGCAAGGGCTTGTTACTAGTACAGTGTCTCTGATGCAGTGGGCACTACTTAGGGGACTGAGTATAGACACAGCATGAACCTGTTCCAGCCAAACAGAAACTGGATCCAGAAAATTAACCTCTGGTGAAGTAGCTTTACTTAACACAGAAGGGAGGAAGCATAGCAAATGCTCCTCTGCCAGCACTAAGCTCAACTTGACCTCTCTCCTCTCAGGTTGTTGCATAACTTAATTATTGATGTAAATTTAGATCTACCAGCTTTTTAGCATGCTCAAAAATTTTATTAATAACCAGGTATATAGTGAGGAGGTATTATATATATATCCATATCCTGTTGTTGTAATATTAGGAAAAGATTAAGACTAGTTATATGGTATACCAGTCAGGGTAGGCAAGACATTGTTACAGTAACAAATGTGAAAAATCTCAGTGGCTTAAAACAGGATGATTTTATTTCTTGCTTCTGTCACATACATAACATGAGTTGACAACAAGCTCTGTTCCAAGTTGCCTTTACTCTAGGACCCAGTATGATGAAGGAACCATTAACTGGAGTGTTGTTGATCACAGAGGCACAGGGATTATGAAGAGGAGTATGGCAAATAGTGCATGACTCTTCACATTTTATGGGTCAAACCAAGTCATGTGACCATGACTGATTTTTTTTTTTTTTAAAGGAAAAATGTACAATCTCTGACCTGAAAAAAAGAAAACTAAACATATGCAAACAGCCTTAATGACTATCATGTTAGGAAATGGAAAAGCAATTTTAGAATGAAAATCATCAGTAGAAATTCAGAAGTAAATCGATAATTCAGAAAACCAAATGACTAATTAGAAAGACAAATGGTAATTACCCTCAAAGTGCAGCAAAAATGTTCAAATGCATAAAGACAATAAGAATGACTAGAGTAGATATTTAAGACCAGAGACAGGAGATCCAATAAAAGATGTAATATTTTTTATTAAACAAGAGAGGGAAAACACTGAAGAAGCTTTCCTGGTCTGAGAAAGGTCTAGATGTACAGATCAAAATGTTCACCTAGAAGTAGAAAAAGCTAATGAAAAGATAAAAATACCTACATATATCCTAGTTCAATTTTTAAACCTCAAGAATAACAAAAGAACACTGGGTATCCAGAAAGGGAATTTATCATTTTATTTTATTTTATAAATTTATTTATTTTATTTTTATTTTTATTTTTGGCTGTGTTGGGTCTTTGTTGCTGCAGGCAGGCTTTCTCTAGTTTCAGCGAGCTGGGACTACTCTTCATTGTGGTGGCTTCTCTTGTTGCATAGCATGTGCTCCAGAGTGCAGGCTCAGTAGTTGTGGCTCACGGGCTTAGTTGCTCCGTGGCATGTGTGACCTTCCTGGACCAGGGCTTGAACCTGTGTCCTCTGCACTGGCAGGCGGATTCTTAACCACTGTGCCACTAGGGAAGCTCCAGAAAAGGAATTTAAATTTTTATTTTTTCTTGAAATTGAAATATAACTTACATTTTTAGAAAAGTTATAATTGAACAGCTCAGTGAAATTATTCCATGAGAAGACAATTGAGTGACCACTGCTCAGGCCAAGAAATGGAACATTCCCGGTACCCTAAAGGCATTCCCATGTGTGCTCCTCCTCAAAGGTAAGCACTATTCTAACTTTTATAACTGTATGAATTTTGCCTAGGTTTACACTTGGAGGTTCTCTTATCTGACTTTATTTTTTCTCTTATCATTATGTTGTTGAGATTCCAACATGTTGCTTTACTGTAATTGCAGTAGATTGTTTCATTGCTGTATACAATTCTATTGTGTGAATATACTAAATTTTTTATTATTCTAGTGTTGACACCATTGATAGAGTAGTTTCAAGTTGTTTGCTATTACAAATAATGATTCTAGAAACATTCTGGTACATGTGTTTTGCTGTACACACACATATTTCATTTGGATATGAAATTGTGAAATTTATTACTCCACTGTTAACTTTATTTGAGGCCATCTTTGGTTGCCTTGTTTACATTGCAGTTCTCCTCCCTTTTTTTAGAACTCACATTCTTTTTGCCTTCTTTTCTCCATAACACTGAACCCTTATCTAATAAACTATGTTCTATTTATTTATTTTGTTTAGCTTCTATAGTTTGCTCATTGGAATATAAGTTCTATTAGGGCTGAGATTTGTGCATTTTGTTAATGGTTGCTTTCCCAACATATAGAAGAGGTGTCAAAAACTTTTGCTGAATAAATTAATTATTTTATATAATTATTAGTGAGGCTTAACATCATTTTATATATTTATTTCACATTTGTATCTCTTTTCTGTTCATTGCCTTTTTATAGCTCTTGCTGCTTCTTCAGTATTTAATATATGCATTTTGAAAATGTGGAAACTTTACTTTGTATCTTTTATATGTGTTGCAAAATTGTTTTCTAGTTTGCTGTTGACCTTTTGAGTTCGTTTATGGTAATTTTTTAAATATGTATTTTATTTTGATGTAGTCAGTGTTATCTGTTTTGTTTTTTTTTTCCTTTAAAGCCTCTAGATTTTATGTCCAATTTAAAAAGACCTTACTCACTTCAATATTATAAGTGAATCAACACACCAAGGGAGGGAAGTGCCAGGGGTGGTGGTGGTGGTGGCATGAATTAGGAGATTGAGATTGACTTATATACACTAATTTGTATAAAATAGATAACTAATAAGAACCTGCTGTATAAAAAATAAATAAAATAAAATTCAAAAATCCAAAAATAAGTAAATAAATAAATCCACAGTGCTTTCTTTCTAGAATTTTTATACTTATTTTAATCTTTCCTCCATTAAAATGTATCTTGTTGTAAGGAATGAGGTAAGGGCTAGCTATAATTTTATCTAACATGATTTATAGAATTATCCCTGCATTCCCCACTAATTTGAACTGGAATCAATACCATAGAGTAAAGCCAATCATGTTTGAATCTATTTTCTTTCTATTCTGTTTCATTGTTTGGTTTAATTTAACTCTAGTGTCCATATAAACATTTATTCATCTTTAGTGCTAAAGTTTCAAAAATTATTTTATATATATAATGTATTTTAAAGTTGTATGACCATCTATCCCTTTTACTGGCATACCTCGGAGATACTGTGGGTTGGATTCCAGACCACCGTGAATATTGCAATAAAGCTAGTAACTTGAATGTTTTGGTTTCCCAGTGCATATAAAAGTATGTTTACATAATACTATAGTCTATTAAGTGTGCAGTAGCATTATGTCTAAAAAATACAATGTGCATACTTTAATTAAATAATACTTTATTGCTAAAAAATGCTAACCATCATCTGAGCTTTCAGTGAGTTATGGTAGTGACACCAAAGATCACTAATCATAGATCACCCTAATACATATAATAATAATGAAGAAAATTTGAAATATTGTGAGAGTTACCAAAATGTGATGCAGAGACACAAAGTGAGCAAATGTTGTTGGAATAATGCCACTTATAACTTGTTGCAGTGTTGCCACAAACTTTCAATTTGGAAAAAGTGCAATTATTTGTAAAGCACAATAAAACAAGGTGCAATAAAATGATATGCCTTTATAAGATTTTTATAATTTTCTCTATTATTAGAAAATTTCCTAGCTATCTTTATATATTTTTACAATATGGACTTACTATAACTTTGTTTACAGGCATACAAAATCAAATCCCAAACTAAAATCTCCAAAAAGAAAGCATGCAAACAATATAATCCTCTTGGTATGTTGGTTAGGATTGTGTTGAATATATAGATTAGCTTAGTGAGGAGTGGTGTACCCATGGGATTATATCTCCCTATCAAAAAGCTTAAGATTTTTTTTTCAGTTATTCAAATTCTCTTTTATGCTTCTTTACAGATTTTTTTTTAAGATTTTTAAATTAGGTCTGATACAAAACTAGTAAAATTTATATCTAACTATTTTATCATGTTCATGGTTTTTTGAAACAATATTCTTTTTTCTAATAGTCTGATTTTTGACTGGACTTTTATATATTTTTATATAAAAATTAAGTTTAATTTTTTTCTAACAAATTTATAAATAATTCTCATGACATAGAGGCATTATTTTCTATAACTATGATAATTTTACCTAGGACACATGAGTTGATAAAAGCAGAATCTGATTAATTACAAAAGAAAAAATATAGAATTTATTTATAAATTTATTATTTAGGAATATTGAAAAATTCAATTAATTTAATATATTTTAAAAGTAGGTACATATCAGGAAGTACCTCAGAAGAAAAATATGGAGAGAGGAAAAATAAGAAATACATACTTACTAAGAGATTTAAAATATCATTAAAAGTCTAAATACAACTCTTTAATTGATTTTTGATGCAGATGCCAATGCATATCAAAAGGAGAACAAATAGTATTTTAATAAATGGCGCTAAAACAACTGGATATTTCTATAAAAACAAAATGAACTTTGACCTTTACCTCAGACCTTACACAAAATTTAGCTCAGAATGGATCATAGATTTAAATGTAAAAGCTAGAATTATAAAAGAGTTTGAGGGGTTGGGACTCTCCATGACATTGACATCAGCAAAATACTAACAATAAAAAGAAAAAGGTTGGAAAATTGAATTACACTAAATGCATAAACTTCTGCTTATTGAAAGACATCTATTAATGAAAATAAAAAAGAAAGCTAAAGACTTAGAGACAATGATGAAATACATATATTTAACAAAGAACATGTACACACACATTTTTACCATTCAGTAATAAGAAGACAAAACACAATTAAAATAGCCAAAAATGTGAACATATGCTTTACATAAAATGATATATGTTTGGCCAATTATCATGTGAAAAGATGCTCAACGTAGTAGTTAAGGAAATGCAAATTAAAATCACAATTAAAACACCACTACATATCCACTAAATGGCTAAAATTTAAAAGTTTGACAATACTAATGGTTGTCAAAGATATGGAATAAGTGAAATCTCATACAGTGTCAGTGAATATGTAATCTGGAATAACCATTTTGGAAAATTGGCAGTTTCTAATAAAGCTAAATTGGAAGTTTCTAATAATGCTAAAGCTAAAATATGAATTAGCAATTCCCTGACTAAATGAAATAAAAAGGTAGGTCCAAAATGATTTGCTCACAAATGTTCCTGACAGCTTCATTAATAATATTTTTTACTTTGTGTGGTAGGTAGAATAATGACCTTGCAAAGATTTCTATGTCCTAATCTCTGGAGCCTGTGAATATGTTATTTTATATGGCAAAAAAGACTTTGCAGAGGCAGTTAAGGATCTTGGATGGGGGGATTATCCTAGATGATTTAGGTGGACCCAATATAATCACAAGCGTTCTCATAAATGGAAAAGGGAAGCAGGCAAGTCAGAGATGAAAAGATGTGAGGAAGATGTCCTGGCTTTGAAGATGGAGGAAGCCCAAGAGCCAAGGAATTGGACTGCCTCTAGAAGCTCAGAAAAAGGCTGTCTTCAAGTCTGCAGAAGGGATGAAGTTCTGCTACACCTTATCCTTTAACCTCGTGAGACCTATTTTGGAAGTCTGATCTCCAGAACTGTAAGATGATAAATTTGTGTTGTTTTAAGCTACCAAGTATGTACAAATTTATTACAAGAGCAATAGGAAATTAAAATACCTGAAATATTTATCTACTGAATAAACAAATTATGGTATATTTATTAAAAAAATACTACTCAGCAATAAAAAGAAGTCAACTATTGATACATAAAATTACATGAATGATTGACTGGAACACCATGCTGTGCTGAGTATGTGCCATGTGGTTCAATTAATAAGAAATTCTCAATTAAAGTGACACAGTAGATCAGTGGTTGCCTTGGGCAGGGATGGAGATGATTGCCTACAAACGTATGTGAGGGAACTTTTCCGAGTAATAGAAATGTTCTATATCTTGTTTATGGTGGTGAATACATGGTATGTACATTTGTAAAAAAATCTTCAAACTGTGCACCTCAATAAGTACATTTTATTGTATGTAAATTATAGCTCAATAAAGTTTACTTTAAATGGAAAAAAATGACCAACTTTAGAATTAAAAATATGAAATAATTACATTTAATATAAGATTGATTAAAAATGAGAATCTTATATAAACTAGAGTTCAAAATTGAATAAAATAATACCATGGAGAAATTCTTTTAAAAATCAGAAAACTACTTGCAAAAAAAGGTAGAGCATAAACATAATTTTTCTGAATAATTTCTTAAACTTTTATGGAAGAATTAAATTCTAAACTGATTAAACTACCCCAGACAGTGTAATTTATGACTGGAATTGGTATAAATTATGATAAATTTATACATAAAATAAAGTCCAGTCATTAAACTATTTTACATGTAAAAATATGAGTGCCATATAGTTGAGTGAAATTCAATTTTAATTTTATTTAATACTTACTGAATGTCCACTGTGTTTTAACCATAGATAATAGAAAAACCAAACATGGACCTTGTTCTCACAACACTTACTGTCTTGTGAGAGAGAAAATCAAATAAACAAGTACAAATTACTATGACATTGTGATTTATAGTAAGAAATATATATTTGGTCTTTATCCATTGTTCCAGGGACAGAGCTCCTAAAACCCTTAGAATTTTCTAAGTGATGAGAGTGAAAACATATCTTTTGTTTTATTAATGAGGTGAATTTTGGACACCTAGGGATGAGAGCTGGTTGCCAGGAGAACCAACCTTGTTGTTAAAAGGTTAGAACTTTGAGTCCTACACCCCTGACCTCTGGGGTGGGGAAAGAGGTGCTGGAAATTGAATTCAATTAGGAATAGTAAATGATTTAATCAACCATGCCTATGTAATGAAGCCTCCATAAAAACCCAAAGAATTTTGTTCAGAAAGCTTCAGGGATGGGGAACACATGAAGATTTGGGGAGAGTGGCACACTCATAGAGGGCATGGAAGCTCCTCCCCACTTTCCCATACCCTGCCCTATGTATCTCTTACATCTGGCTAAGTTAAGTCCTTTCTTAATAAAGCTAGTACTCTACTAATTTTGATGTTTTTTCTGAGTTTTGTAAGCCTCTCTAGCAAATTAATCATATCCAAGTATTTGCTTTATAGCCATTCAGTCAGAAGCCTAGGTGAAATCTGAAGTGGGGTAGGGGTGAGGGGACAGTCTTGTAGGGCTGAGCCCTTAACCTGTGGGATCTGAATTGAATTGCCAAACACTTAGCTGTTGTCCAAGAATTGCTTGGTGGTATGGAGAATCCTCCCTCCTGACTACATACACACCTTGGGATTGGTGACCAGAATAGATAGATACATACTACCATAAGAAATTTATAAGATACTGGGTATATAGGAGCCGTGACTAATTTAGATTTAAGCTAGGAAGTATAGAGGGAATCAACTTGGCAATATTTCCTAGATCAAAAGGTGTTCAGACTGAACTTTGTGCATAAGCATTCAATTTGGTAATCCTTTATTTATTGTACAACACCTAGTCAGCATATTACCAGAAAGAGAATCCTGCTCTTTAGTCTTCAATTCACTGCAATCTGCCTCTACCAGTACATTAAAAGTGTTTCTTGCTAAAATTAACAATGACTTCTTATTTCCTGACTCAATAGACACTTAAGTTTTTAGCTTGCTTTCTCTCTCAGCAGTACTTCTCATGTCTGGTCAATCCCTTCTCTTAGAAACTCTCTCTTCTCTTGGTCCCCCTATTAGTCTGCTAGGGCTTCCATAACAAACTATTGCAGTCTGGGTGATTTAAATGACAAAATTTATTTTTCAGGTTCTGATGAACCTAGGGGCAAGACAGGAATAAAGATGCAGAGGTAGAGAATAGACTTGAGGACACAGGGAGCGGGGAGGGTAAGCTGGGACGAAGTGAGAGAGTAGCACTGACGTATATACACTACTAAATGCAAAATAGATAGCTAGTGGGAAGCAGATGCATCCCACAGGGGAGATCAACTCAGTGCTTTGTGACCACCTAGAGGGATGGGATAGGGAGGGTGGGAGGGAGATGCAAGAGGGAGGGGATATGGGGATATACGTATGCATATAGCTGATTCACTTTGTTATACAGCAGAAACTAACACACCATTGTAAAGCAATCGTACTCCAATAGAGATGTTAAAAAAAATTCAGTTTTCACAGTACTAGAGGCTGGAAGTCCAAGATCAAAATGTCAGCAGATTGGATTTCTCATGAGGCATCTCTCTTTGGCTTTCAGATGGCTGTCACCTCTGTGTGCTCACAACACCTTTTCTCTGTGCATGTGCATTGTTGGAGTCTCTTCCTCTTCTTATTAGAACACCAGCAATCTTAATTGCTTCTTTAATGACCTTATCTCTAAATATAGCCACATTGGAGGCAGGGGCTTCAACATATGAATTTTGGCAGGAACACAATTCATTCCAAAAAGTTTCCTACCCAAGGAACTTTTTCTTCCTATCTTCTTTAACAGTTCTCTCTTTCTTCCTTCCATCTCTTAAATACAAAAATAATTTAGGGCTAAGTGTCAGGACCTTTTTTTTCTCATTCTGACTCTAGCTTTTTTCTCATGCTCTAATTATTTCACATTCTATCTACAAGCCATTGGTTTCCAAATACTTAATTCTAGTCTACTGTATTCCTTTAACCATAGGAGACCCATAAGTTCTCCAAGTGGTAATATCACATCAAAGGACAGGCTCACATCACACTTGAGGAAGGGGGTGAACGTGGGACTCCCTCTAAGGTGACCACCAGGTTCACTCTTTAACAATCAAAAATCTCATCTGAAATTGCGTCAGTAAGTGCTTCATTTTACATCCCATTACACAACAATGACTAATATTTATGTTTTTACTATATACCAGGCATTCTTCTATGAGCTTTACATATGTTAATTCATTTTTGTAACTCTCATGGCAATTTTATTCTGACTTTATCCCAGTTTTACAGATTACGAAATTTAGTGCTAAGGTAATTAAATAAATTGTTTAAGGTCACACAGCTTGTAAGTGACTAATTACCTTGTAGTCTGACTCCAGGGCTCACATTCTCAACCCTTGTGCTAAAACTATGATTATGCATAAAACACTTATGATAAAAGTGGCATTTTAAATCAGGATAAAGAAGTTTTAGTCAAAAATATTAGGATAATTGGAGTATTATTAAAAGAAAATTAAGGCATTGTTAGATTTTTTTTCTTCATAATATATGTCGAATGAACTAAAGACTTGGGTATAAAACACACATCCTTAAAAAGTAGAAAATATATAAATATCTTTTAAAATACTTTTCAGTGAAGGATAGATATTCCTATACATGATCTTATGAGCTGAAAAGAAAGAAAAATCTAGCAGATTTGACTATGCTCATTTATTTATAAGAAAATCCTATGCCACCCAATACCACAAACAAATGAAAAGACATGCATAAAGCAGAGAGAAATTTACTATTGATTAACACAAAAACAAATGGATGATACATAGAAAAATACAAAATAACAATTATTTCACAGAAGGATATATGTGTGTGTGTATATATATATATATCATAGACATATAAAATCACATTATAAATAAAAATTAAAATATTTTTCTCTCTCAAGTTGATAAACTTATTTTTTAATGATAATTCTCAGGGCAGGTGTGGGTGTGTGAAATTTGATATTCCTACATTGCTGAGCTAGTGGGTATATAATTGGTAAAACCTTTCTGGGGAACAATTTTGTAATAAATATTTGGCTTAAAAATTGTCAACTTTTCTTACAAGTATTGTTACCTTTTAGCCTAGCATTTATCACTAAGAAAGTTACTCTAAAGGAATATATTCACGCCTACACACTTATTTTGTAAAGATTTTTATTGACAATTATAGCAGTGAAATATTGATAACAATCTAAGTATCCTGTATGCAAGGATTGTCACAGTTGGTTGGAAAATTAATTTTGCTGCTTTATGCTCAACTATGTAATATTTCATTGCAGGGTTCAGTTTGCTTTCAGAATTAGGGTCTCCACACTGCCAAGTCAAGGCCTGAATTGAGCATAAATGGTAGAATATTCAGGGGCCCATGAAAACCCTCAATATGGACTCCTAGACTATGTCTGGGAATCCTATGGCTTTTGACGTAATGTGATTCCGTTACACTACGTAACTTGAACTCTGCCACACACTAATTTAGTTTAACTTTTGCTGGGTAAATTAAAACCATTCGGGCTTCCCTGGTGGCGCAGTGGTTGAGAGTCTGCCTGCCGATGCAGGGGACACGGGTTCGTGTCCCGGTCCGGGAAGATCCCACATGCCGTGGAGCGGCTGGGCCCGTGAGCCATGGCCACTGAGCCTGCACGTCCGGAGCCTGTGCTCCGCAACGGGAGAGGCCACAACAGTGAGAGGCCCGCGTACCGCAAAAACAAACAAACAAAAAAACAAAAAACCTTTCTTCATGTCTTTCAGAACTGTCATGAAGAAATAGCTTCCCTTGTGAAAACACCCATATCATTATTATCATCGTCATCAGCACCATCATCATCACCATCAGGATGATTTGTAACATGTTAATTTTGTTAAGCTGGGATCTACAGTTCCCAGAACCCCCTTCTCTATATAGTTCTGAGTTACTGTTGGCCAAAAGAGATACTTGAATGAGATTTGGAGGGTGGAAATAAAGCAGCAGCCGTTACCTGTTGAAGGTTGTTTTAGTTTAGTCAGTTGTAGTGATAGACAGATGCAGAGTGGGTTCCTCACTCTCCTCTGCTCCACATCCAGTTCTTTTTCCTAATCACTGACCATATTGACCAAGAGCAGCTCTAGGTCTACCAATAAATGCTGGGCTGTGGACCCACTGTCCATAGGGTGAGACCTACAGAGGCAAAATGCCTTTCCATAGACCTTTCTAAGAACTTCCCTTCCTGCTGTAGAGTTGCTAGTTAAAAGACAGAGCCCTCATTTGAATTTGAATTTCATATAAATAACAAATACTTTTTTGTATAAATATGTCCTTAAATACTGCAAAAGTCAATTATAACAATAAAATATTGGTAACAGTCTTATTTCCCTTAATAAAGGACAGTCCTAAATTAGTTGACATATTAATCTTGACACTTTATCCTTAAGCATATAGTCCTCCACTACAGGTACATATTCATCCTAAAAAAAAGTATTTGTTGTTTATCTGCAATTCTAACTTAACTGGGAATCCTGTATTTATTTGCTCTATCTGACTATTATTTATTTATTTGCTTGATCTGACTATTCTAGCTGTGGTGGATTGATATGCTTGGTTCTTAGATCCACTGATTTATGACCCCTTCTCCAGCACTCTACCTCCACTTACAAATGTTAACTCTTCCTTCTTCTGCAATTGTGTAAAGTCTACTTCCTAGAGTAAATCGCCTTTCCCATAGTACTCACAGTCACTTTTCTCCTCTGATTCCTAACTTTTATAATAGTAATGATGACAATAAAAAAAACAGTAAATGCTAAAGTTTATTGAAGTTCACTAAACGCCAAACTCTGTATTAAGTTCTTTACATTAATTCTATGTCAGTTACTATTATTTACTCCATTTAAAATTTAATACATCTTAGAATTCAATTAATACATGGTAGTTATATACCAATTTCCGTTGACCTCAGATATTCTTCACTTCTCTCTTTTTCTTCTCTATTGTTCCTCAAAGGAAGTGTGAAGTGGATTAGTTATCTCAGACATCTGCATCCAATAAGAAAGGAAACTGAGGCACCAAAGATTTTGGAGAAACTTTCAAGGTCATATACTGAGTTAATGGAACCCTTGGGAATAGAATTTACCATCTCTGAGATTCCAAGCTGCTGTCTTGATTGTTGTGCTGAACAAAAACTATATATCTTTAGAAGAGAAAGAAAAATAAATCTTGATATTTCAAAGAATCAGTGCCCATTAAGTTTCTATATTTTATGTGGAGACATTTATACTTAGATGAAAATGTCCAAATGTAACTTACTCCATAAGTTTTAATATTTATTTTTAATCCAAGAAGCTTATATGTCCCTTTGTTGTTCTTACAAAATCAGATTTTATATTCTTTATCGAACATGTGTTTGAGTTCTGTTTTCAAACATAAGCATGGTTTTCATGTAAGTGCCCCACAAGCCTGGAACAATGGGTTTCATATGTAACCCAGACAAGATATTTAAAATAATCTCTTGGAATTTCTTGTTCCATCAGAAATTCTTTCTTTAAGATGGGATTTAGATGAGAAAAGTTTGGGACAAAAATCAAAGAAAAAGAAAAATGGCAAATATTTGAGGAAATGAAATAAACTTGATTGATATAAAAGCTGTCAATGAAAGAGTAATACCAGCAACTTATCCTTAACAAGCCAAACCTAGAAACTGTCTTATGGAGAAAAATGTGATTTCAATGTAATTCCAAGCATCGCTGTAAATCCTTAAGCATGAAAAAGATATTTTCCATTTGTTCTATAATTAATTAAATAGAGGTTATCCAACAACAGGTGTTCACTTTTCCCTCCTTCTCTTATTTGGGGGATGTTTAGCAAATACAAGTTATTTCCTCCTAGAGGCGAAACTCCCATGCACCTCTTTATACTGTCTATGTATTACAAAGTATTTGTTTTGTAGAACAAATACTTTGTTTTGGAAGTACCTTATTTAGTGTCCAGAGTGGAATAAGAGGAGAAAAAGAGGAGAAACTTGCCTGGACCAGGAGGACTGATATCAAGGACCTGGTTTTATTTTCATAGTATTCATAAGAACATTCCTTAGCTTAAATTAGGTGCAGTAATTTATAAAGCCTATCTTTTAACTCCCAAGTAAGGCTATATTACAAATTGCACACAATATTCCAACAAAATTTTTAGTTACAACCATACAGTGTAGTGACTTAAAGTAGAGTTTCTAAAAACAAAATTTTTAGTTACAACCATACAGTGTAGTGACAGAAAGACAAGTTGTTCTTTCTGATCTATTGGAAGCCAATATTTCACAAAATATAATAAACACAAATTATTCCAAAAATGATCATATACTTGGATGGACAATATCAAATAGCTATAAAAGTTTTTAAATACTACTTAAGTTTTATTTCTGCGCTACCTTGTTGTGGGCATGCACCTGTTGATGGACCACTCTTTGAGTGTTTAGTCTTTGGTATTCAATTACTTGGGTTCAAATTCCATTTCTACTATATTTCACTTGCCTCAAGACCCTCTTCAAGTTACTTAAATGTAAAGTGAGAATAATATTAATACCTTGTTCAAAGTCTGTCATGAAAAAATTTAGTGAGGTACTATATGTGAAACATTGGGAAGTATATCTAGCACACTACAGTGTCAGTAAAGTCACCTCACCATAATTATGGCATGTAGTTGTATAACATACAATGTACTTTCCCACATATCATTTCATTTATTCCTCACAAAATCTCTGTGGGAGTTATGATTTTCCTCCACTGAACAGTTGAGAAAATCAAGGGTTAAGTGTTTAAATGGTTAAAGTATTGAAAAGGTTGCACAGTTGGTAAATGATAAAACCAGGAGTTAAATTTAATGCTAGTTCTCTCTTAGTAGATCTTGCCCTTCAAGCCATGTCAAAAGCTACACGAAGTAATTGTTTTATTCATACAAAACAAAGTCTTCCTGCTGACTTCCTGAGCCACTTGGACTCATTACAAAGCTTGACAAAAAGCAGGACCATCCTAGCAATACCGAGATCTCTTGATCACCTCTCATTTCGTAGACTTCTTCCATAGGAGAAGTTCTTGTTGACACCACACTTATGTTTCCTTTTCACAGCTACTGAAGAGAGAGGTGTGTACAATTTGTGCTTCCGGCACAGAGTGTTGTATATCTGGTTAATGTGATGGCAGCTGTACTTTAGATGTTGGAAATGTCAATTGAAAAGTAATTTCCAACCCTGAGATGAGGTAAATGACCATCTCTTTTCATGTGTTAGTGGATGGTCTGGCTTACCTTTTCATCTTGAACATGTCCAGATGATATGAAGGTTTCTTTGAGGTTTAGATATTTTACTTCTTACGAGTCCAAAGAAATGTTTACTTCTTCCTCTGGTTAAATAGTGCATATGAATTTTCAGAGACAAAGGCAAATAAGAAATTCATATGGAACATGAAATATTAGTAATTATGATCTCTATTTGATTCAGAGACAAAGGAAGGCACGAGACCCGAGATGTGTTAAGAGAATAAAATTTCCCTGTGTCAGTAAATTAAAAAGGGAGTTACAAAAAGCAAATACCATAGATGCATTTTCTTCAATAATGCCTTCAGGGAAACTTACATTCAGAAAAGAAAACTCTTCAATTATACAGCAGCACAAAATGAGCTTAGTGTAAACAAACCACTGTCCACTACACAAAATAAAGTTATGAACATCTCATTAGCTAATTTAAAAACCAAGTGATAAAATTAGTTTAAAAATCACGTAGAATAAAGTAACGTGGGTGAAGGTAAACCCGCAGCATCCAGAATTATGTCTCAGTGCTTCACTGTGTATATGAAACCTTTCTGAAGAAACACTCTCCCTTCTGTCAAAAGTGTCAAATAAATGAAGTAACTCAACTACACTTGTTTGGGAGCAGCCCTGTGCTCTCAAAATTCTGGGCTGAGGTCAGGAGTGCTATAGCAACCATTATGAAATGTGAGATTTCATTGTGCCCTAGACTCTTGTTTACTGCACAGAAAGGACTTTGCACTAGATAAATATAGAGAGTTCCAGGCATTGCACTGTTAGTGGCCAAAAAGCAAATAACCTTTAGTTGGAAAGTAGAGCTGTCCCAGACCTAACAGACAGGGATTGAGAGCTGACTGCAGTGAACATGGTGGAAACTATTTTATTAAGGTGAAGGGAGATCACTATGGTGGATACAATATTGCCTGTAGCCTGCTTAAATATTCTCTTTGCTATACATTCTCAATAGGAGATGAAAAATTTTGAAGCCAGAATAAAAACATGGGCTTATATGAGAAGTAAGGACTGTAGTTAGAGAGAAGAAATCTATGATTAATTTGAGTTCCCTCAGAAGTAGACCCTGAGGCTAGGGTTTGAGAAGTAGTAGGTTATTTGGTGAGGCAGGAAAGGAAAGGCAAAAAATAAAGGGTATTTTACCACTGGGCAAACTGAAAGTTAATCCTAGATAGGAACTCTGGGAACCTATAGGACAGATGCCTCAGAGTTAGCTCAGCCCTGGAGCCATGGAGCTGGAGGAGTTGTATGCTAAATCTATCATTGGTTGGGGAGGAGAGGAGATTACATGTTAACACCACTGATTCAATGCATTGGAACCTTCATGCAATTGGATGTTTCTGTAGGACCTTAAAATGGTGAGGCCTCAGGAGATATAGTTGGGGCATCTGCTACAATTTGTGAAGCCAGATTCCCTTTGGATATTTTAGCAATTTGTGTTATATCCTTAGGAATTTACACACACACACACACACACACACACACATTGGACTTAGGAATTATCTTCATTTGCTTTTTTTTTATGGTTTTGTTTTTTTGTGTGTTTTTACTGAAGTATAGTTGATTTACAATGTTGAGTTGATTATTGCTGCACAGCAAAGTGATTCAGTTATACATATATATACATTATTTTTATATTATTTTCCATTATGGTTTATCATAGGATATAGAATATAATTCTCTGTGCTATACAATAGCACTTTGTTGTTTATCCATTCTATACTTAACATAGAAGTGTGACTGGCATAAAGGCAGAAAACTTCAGCAGACTGACACACAGGACAATGAAGTGGAAAGAATAAACACTTTAAAGTTAAATAGACTAAGGTTCAAATCCCAGCCTTACAGCCAAGTGAATTTGAACATTTTGAGTGAATTTAATGCATTTCATCTTCATTTTCTATATTGGCTGAATGGGTAAATAATACACATTTTGAAGAGTTGTGATAATAGAGTTCAAGCTCCTAGTACAATGCTTGGATTATAACAGTATGTCAATGAAGACTAGTTATGATGGCCAACACCTTCCCCAGGGCTACCATCACCACCTCAATCAGTAACAGTAACATCATATCATCATCATCACCATTATCAACGCCTTCATTGTCATTTGTCCTTGCTCAAAATGCTTGGAGTTTTATCTGCAAAAATGAACAAACAAACAAACAAACATCTTTCTATATAATGGGAGGAAAATAAGAATAATTTTCAATATGTAAAAATATGTGAAAAGGACTCAAGACTCCTCTGAAATGAAATGTGGCATTTTTTTATTGCACTTAGCATTGGGTGTACAGCTGCTTCTGTTAGGACACTTAGGTACTAATTAACAGGCACTAACAGCTTCAAGGGAGAAGAGTCACGTAAATACTCTTATTTAGAAAATATTTAAAGTAGTCATTACAGAGATTCTCCAAATTATCACATATTTTATGGCAATCTATTTTCTAAAATGAATCAAAGGACTAAGCCATTCTGTTAAATACCATGTAGTAACACCTCCATACAGCTGGCTACAGCATTATATGGCTCCAGATACAGATTTAACGCAGTAATTTATTTTCCTCTCTTCTGAGAATTATAGCATTGAAGAAAATACTAGTCACTTACATAAATTAACTATACTAATTGGGTATCAGTGACTGAGTGTATATACATGAAGAATTTGACAAAGGTTGGCAAAGGCATGGTGACCTTTTAAATGTATTGTTAATTGAGGAGGCTACTTTTTGTTCGATACCTCAGTAATTCAGATGTAAAAACCCCAGGAATTATTCCACCTTAACTAAAAAATCCAGTCATCCTGAGAATGATAACTAAACTTTCCCCTTTATTGATCGTATCTTGCTCCAGATTTTTAACACTGTGGATGTGCCGATAACTCTTATTTTTTATCATTAGTCCTGACTGGCTTATCCAAATATCTCCCCTCAACTCACCTCCTTAACCAATATCTTTATCAGGATGACCTATAGGTATCTCAATATCATGTAAACTAAAACAGTGGAGTTTATTTCCCCTCCTCTAATTCCAATGTGCTCCCCCTTGAAGCAAATCTTGGGGAGTCACCTTTGATTCTTCTCTTTCCCTCTCCCTTCATTTCCAAACCATCAGCAAGTTCTAAAGGCTTTGCCTCTAACTTATTTCCTGACGCTGTCTACCTATTGTCCCTCCACTGCTCCCGTCTATTCCAAACCACCATCTTTTGTTGCCTGAACTACTTCAATAATCTACTCATTAGTCTTCTTGCTTCCCTATAATTCTTTATCAACCACCAATCTAGAAAGGCATCTTTAAAACAAAACTTGAATCAGAGTCTGCCATTTTATGCTTGAAAACTTCCAGTGGTCCCAGCTCATATTCCAAATAAAATTTTAAATGCTTACCAAAACACGTAAGATCCTACATGGACCTTTGCCTCTTGGAATACTTTTTTCTAGCAATTTCCCTCTTACTTTCCAGCCATAGCTTTCTTTTTCAGGGACATATCAAGTTAATTCCTGACTGTGGACTTGTGCTCTTGACATCTGGAATATTCTCCCAAATCTTTTTATGGCTAGCTCTTTATAATTCAGCTCTGAGCTCAAATATCATCCTTTAGAGCAGCTTGCTTTAGCAACCCTATTTAATATCTCCCCCGCATCCTCCTCCGTCACTCTATTCATAACTCATTTTTGCCTCATATCACTCACAAATCTTTTTTCTTCATTACCTCTTCTGTTGTCAATCTCAACAAATAGAATACAAGAGCTATGAAGGCAGACTGGTACTCCATGACTATGAATGGGACTCTCTGGATGCGATAGCATGCCCTCCCAGGTTGTTCTTCCTATGTAGATAAAGAGTTCTCCCATCTGCTTCAGGAGACTCCGACATGTTGCCCAGAACTGGTTATCCAGCCATTTTGAGTTTTTCAGGACTTATTTCCTGGTCTCAAATAAGCTATCTTGCTGAAGAAGAGTAGTGATAGTTGAAGTCAAAATGCTCCACAACCTCAGACACATTTCATTCCCATGTAGGGATGATTGATCTGACTACAATATGAAATGTGTGTCATGCTAAGTCGAATGAGTAAATAGATAGCCTGGGACTTGGAGGCTCTGTCAACTAGCTTAGACTCTTTGGCCAGAATAGTTTTATACAATAGAATGTTGATTGTTGCCCCTCCCCACCAAGTGGGTACTACACTCTTACCAGTATCATGTTTTATATGGATTATTACCAAGTAGAAAATTTGAACAATCATTGCTCTGCATATAGTAACTGGCAGGTACCCTGATAATAATCCTGGGACCTCTTCTCTTGGTCAGGTCAGGGCTCCCATAGTCTGATGTAGTGGAAGGTTTTGAGTGTTATTCCTTGAATTTTTCTTTTCCTACTTACAATTGTATTCATCCTCTAGTGTCTACTACAGTCATATCTGCACCTAGATTTGCAACTATTATGGACTGAAATTGTACAAGTTGCTGACATATTAATATGTAATCTATAAAGTCTCCCTTTTTTGACCAGAGAGGAGGTATAAATTGAGAATCAAAGTTTAGTTTGTCTAAGAATTCTTTGCAAGTTGACCTCCTACAAAATTCCATGAAAACTGGCCACAGCTGAATGCTAAAGGCAATTGATTTTGAAAGATAGCTGAGGGGGTAAATCAGATCATCCATTTACCATGCCATATAAGCTGTAACAAGGCTTGGACCCCAGCTCTCTGGTCAGACCAGGTGTATGAGTTATCTATAACTATGTAACAAATTACTCCAGAACTTAGCAATTTAAAACAAAAACATTTATGATTTCATAGTTACTGTCAGTCAGAAATTCAGGAGTGGTTTATCTGGGTGGTTATGACTCAGTGTCTTATGAGGATACAATCAAGAAGTGGTACCAGGCTGATAATTTTAAGACTCAACTGTGGGACGATTCACTTCCAAGTTCACTTATGTGGCCTGTGGCAATACTCAGAAGATATGTTTCCAAGTTCACACATGTGGGTTTCTCCACAGGCTTTTCCCATGACATGACAGCTGGCTTCCCCTAGCATAAGGAGCCCAAGAGAGAATGAGAAAGGGAGCTAAAGATGGAAGCCAGGGTCTTCTTATGACTGAAGAAGTGAATTCTACTGTATTCTATTCTTTACAAATGAGTCAATAAGTCCAACCTAACTCAAAGGGGAGCAAATTAAACAAAGGTCTGAACACCAGAAAGTGGATCATTGGCAGCCATCTCAGAAGCTGCCTATAATACTTTAGAGGGTAGGTGATCCCTGTTTATAAACAGCATGCATATAAAATAGGGTTAATTTCCATGTCATATTGCTGTTGGATTCCAGCCACCAATAATACTAGTAGGTGCTAGTGTTTTCCTAATCGTGCAACTTGGAAGGCCCTCTCCCAGTTTATTTCTGGGTCCATGAGATTCCTGTGAGCTATTCAAGAATACAATGAACAGTGAGGAATCTGAGCTTTTACTATTGCTTCTGTCTCCATGATTTTCATGATTTCCCCTTTACTAACTAGCATCCCTGTAAGAGTGGCTTATTGCTATTTTAGCAGATATGATGTATATTCTGTATATTCTGTCCCATCATTTGCTTTTGTTGGTACATCACTTTTTTTTGTTATTGTTGTTGCCTTAGTATTTTATGTACTCAGTGTTTCAAACCCAAACTTTCCTCAAGTTGTATACATTTACTCTTACTAGATTAAATCCTATTAGATTTTAATAGAAATTTAATAGAAGTTAAAAAATTTTTAGTAGAATCTGTTATACATTTTCTTTCAAAAATCTCTCCTGAAGATTTCTGATCTGCTACACAGCAATTGAATTAAATTTTCCTTTATCATCATACTGATGATTACTTTAACTTTCATCTTGTCATAGATTCTCTCATCTCCTTTTTTCTTGTTATTTTTCTTGTTGTTTAAATTCCTAAGCTTTGTTCTTTAGTTGCTTCTTGAAAAATAGTGCATTAGAAGTAAAAATTTAAGACATTGGTATGAAATTTTGATTGGAAAAAAATTTTTAAGAAGTTTGAAGCCTTGCTCTATGGTCTTCTAGGTTAAAGATAGTACCGTTAAAAAGCTCCATATCTTTATATAAGAAATGTGTTTTTGTTGTTGTTGTTTTACCTCTCTCTGCAAGCTAGTAGAATCTTCTATTTGTTTTCAGTACTTTGTAATTTCATAATGATATAGATTGATTCATCTCTATCTTCTGGTTCCTTGGTGAGCTCTTTAAATCTAGGAGCTCATGACCTTTATTTTTGTGAAAATTTCTTGACTGATTTCATTGATGATTTCTTCCTCTCTATTTTCCTTTTTCCCACTTTCTAAAATATATATTTTAATGCAGTTGTCATCTCTCATATTCACTTTGATTTGAGATTAATACCCAAAACACCATTATGGGCAAAAAAGAGAAAAACATCTTTGCTCTTGCTTTAGTGAGCTTATGTGGGGCAGGGGATGAGCAGAAGTTCAATGTCTATATTCACTCCATCTTCTTTATTTGGGCACACTGAATTGTTTGTCTGTTTTGTTTTTAATTGATTTGTTGGCATCTTTATGTAAATTTCACTAGTGTTTCACTCAAAATATTTACTATAATTATTAATGTTGTTGAGTTTATATCCACTGTCTTGCTATGTTTTTTCTATTTGTGCCCTCTGATTTTTTTCCCCTTTTTCTGCCTCATTTTGAATTAACTGCATAATAATTTTTAGTGTTTCTTTTAGTGTCCAATTTACTTTTTAGCTCTTCTTCTTTGCATTATTTTGTTAATGGATTACTCTTGGTATTGCAACACACACTTAGTCTCCTATGAGTTAACATTATAACACCTCTTTTAAAATGTAAGAATCCTACAACATTATAATTATATTAACACTCCCTCCTGTCTATTATGTTACCATTACAGTAAATTTTACTTTAGATCCATTATAAGCCCTACAAAAGTGCTACTATTTTTGTTTAAACCATAAATTAACTTCCAAAGAATTGAATACCCTTTTATTTTTACCTACATATTTATTATTAAATTACTTTTTAGAGATTTATATTTTTATCTGGTATCATTATCCTAGGTTAATATTATTTTCTTATGGCACTTTATAGACTGTTTTCTGGTCCTCTGGATTCCCATTGTTTCTCATACAAAGTTGTTCTTTTTGTTGTTACCTTGTAAGCAATGGGTATCCCCAATGAATTTTAGTATTTAAAATTTTTTTTTTCTTTGTTTACATAAGTTTGACTCTTATGTGCCTAGTTGTGTTTATTTGTTTTGTTTTGTTTTTATATTTAATCTGCTTAGACTTCTCTGAACTTTCTTGATCTGTGGATTGAAGAAATTACTTCTTTTGCCATATTTTATCTCTCTTCTCTTCCTAGAATTCCAATTACATGTATATAAGATGACTCAGTTTTCCACAAAGTCATTGAGGTTTTACTCATTTGTTTTAATCCTTTTTTTCTCTTTGTGAGTTAACTTTATCCATCTTTTCTTCTGCTGTGCAATATGCTGTTAAACTTTCTAATGTGCATTTCTGATTTCACATATTTTTTTTTCCAAGTCTAGAATTTCCATTTAGTTCTTTTGTAGAGTTTTCATGTCTTTCAAATCTTCCCTATGTCTTCGCCCATTATGGTTTCTTTTCAATTTTCTAAATCTTTTATGAAGAGTGATGAGTTTTGCTCCAGCAAAGTTTAATTACTAGAGGCTTGGTTTGGGACTTTGGTAGGATGAGTCTACTTTGGATTTACTTTTGTCCTTGGGTATAGACTTTTGGTGTCAATTGAAAGCTCATGGTGTTTCCTAAGCCCCTCTAATGTGTCAGGACTTGAAATCTAAACAATGTCTCTCTGTTAATGGGTAGCTATTGAAATCTATTCAGTTTTTCAAGTCTTCCAGCCATTGCTTTCTGCTAGTGTGCCCGAAGTCTTGCCTTATGCATGTGTAGTTTAGGGTCAGCCTAAGATTTGGGGGATCTTATGCACATATGTAGCTGCTCCTTCTGTAGCTTCATCATTCTTAGATGTTCCCCTCTCAATTCCCCACTGTTCTTGGAGCTCTGAACTCAAATATATAACTTCTCAGCCCAGTAAAATCACTGCTTTCTGCTTGAGCTCTAGCCATTTGTGGGTCACAAAATTAGCAGTCTCCTGAGGGAAAATGTCAATATTGAGTGTGGATCTCACTCAGTGTGTTTCTATTCTTTCAAGGGTAATACATTCTCTAGGTTCTTCTCCTTATATATAAAGAGATTTATTATAAAAAAAATCACTCACATAATTATGGAGGCTGAGTAGTCTCTAAATTTTATCAGGAAGTTGGAGATCTGGGAGAGCCTAAGGTATAATTCCAGTCTTAGTCCCAAGAACTTGGTCCTTAGAACCAGGAGAGGCAATGGTGTAAATTCTAGTCTGAAAGTTAGTAGGCTCAAAACCCAAGAATAGGAGATGTTTCAGTTCGAGTCTGAAGACAGGAAAAAGACTGATGTCCCAGCTCAGGGAAGTCAAACAGGAGGAATCCTTCTTACTTAGTCTTTTTATTCTATTCAGGATTTCAGTTGATTGGATGAGCTAATTCACATTGGGCAGGGAAATCTGCTTTGCTCAGTCTATAGATTCAAATGTTAATCTCATACAGAAACACCATCACAGATGCACCCAGTCAAGTTAACACATAAAATTAATCTTCACCTTCCCTAAATAGATTAGAGTTCAGTGAAAGAAGAAAAATTTTTCAAGTACTTACGTTACTTTCTCTCAGATATAAATTGTGTCACTCTGTGAAGGGCTCAGTATATTGTTATGAGGAGAAATCGTGGGTGGATTTCATCAAGGAAGGTATATACAAGCAATAGATGACTTTCCTCAAAATAGGGCCATATTTAGGCAAAGTCTTAAAAAGAGTGGGCCAGCCATTATGCTATTTATTTATATTTATTTATATTGTGTCATGAAGACACAAGTAATATTGACTTAAAAATTAAAGAAAAATAAGAGGGTGTGTGGGTTTCAGGTGTACCTCAATCAGAGCTGTGGAACCACATCTCTGTCAGTCTCTTGGTTGTGCCCTGCTTAGTGTATTAGCATTATTCTCAGGATTGCTTATTTTATAGGCTCATGATGGTTAAAGAAATTCCAGGCCTTATATCCACTATTGGGAAGACTAGAAAGAGTCTCAGAATTCTCCTATAAAGTCTTTATAACTGTGCCACTTAAGTCATCCCTTAGCTAATTTCTTAACTATGATAATATGTGTAATAAGTTTATTTTACTACTTGGTACATTATTCACAAATATTATCAGTCGGTACCACTGTTTCTTCTCCTTCTAACTACTTTTGTATTTCAGATCACACTTTTTATGCTATGTTCGCAAAGCAGGGCAAAAGGTGATCTTGATCACTCCTGTCCTGTACCTGACATTTTAGGGTGAATAAAATGTACCTATTTTCTCTCTGCTAGATTAATTTGCTGGGAACAGAACAAATTGATGGTAACAGTGGCAGTGATGATGATGATAATCAGTCTCGTTTGTTGAGTGAATGATTGCTTACCAAGTGCTCTCCTTCATGTGATCTTATGTAACCTCTATACCAATTAGGATAAAATGAATCTCTCCTGGTGGCATGAGAGGCAATTTGGGACCTGTTTATGGAAATGCAGGGATTGCAGCTCTCATATCACATGTAGGCAATTGCTTATTCTGCATGTCTGTAAGAACAGCTTTGCTTGAGACTCTAGTGAACATTAGAATCCCAGAAGCCACTCCAACTGTCTGTGGAGTTGGAGAATCATAATCGCCTCACTTTCTGAGTGGATATTCCCCATTAAATTTTGTGTAAGAATTTTGTGGACTTTCTTCCTCTCTTTCAGAAAATCCAGCCCTGTACTGTCTTTCAAATTTAAGGTAAGTTACAGCTCAAATTCAGTCTTAAGTAGAAGCTAATGTGAGCTTATATTTTTGGATACACAAATAAGAAAAAATAGCTATATTTATCTCAGTTAAAAAAAGCACATTCATAGATACTATCTCACGTGATCTTCGCAATTCCATATGATAGGAGGGAGTGAGTGGAATAAATATTTGTTTATTGCATGACATGTGCCAGACACCAGACATCAAAAAAATATAGACATAAGTAACTCTATAACTCTCATATGAACTTCATGCCAAATGTGTGACCTACAAATTATTGATCGAGACTTTAGAAATTAGGAATTTAAAGCTCAGAGAGTTTAAGTGATTTTCCCAATAATAGGCAACTAAAAACAACTGAAACTAGAACTCAGTCTTTCTGACTCAAAGTCCTGTGGATTTTGCATGATCACAATTGCTGCCTCAGATACTCATGATGCACATTAGAAATAAATGTCCTTGGCTTTTTCTGTTGGTTGGCATTTTAAAATAGACTCAGAGAATAATTCACTGTCTGTGTGTGTGTATGTGTGTGTGTTGTGTGTGAGTGGAAAGTCTTTCTCCATTTATATGTGCTCTATTTGCAGATTCATAGTCTAGACGGCCACGGCTGCAAGTATTCACTGGTGGACCATTACAATGATGTTTGTTCTTTCTCATTAATATCATAAATGGGTGTACGGTTTGATAGGTCTAAGTGACAGAAAAATATTTTTATAGGTATAACAGGCACCCATGTCTTTGTAATTAAGCTTGCCTGAAATAAGACCAAATGCATCAACTTATTTGTGACTCTTATTTTGCAGCCTCTTTTCATGTTATTTTATTAACATAAAGGGTGCTTTTAATTATGCAGAGCTACAAACTGCATTATTGATATTCTGTGAACATTAACTACACCTGACTCTAACAAAGCAAAAACAGAATGCTGTCTCTAATTTTTTAAGATTTTTAGAAAGAAGGAAAGTCTGTGTTATAAAATAAAGTATTTGGAGGTATTATCCTCCTTGAGTTGTTACTATGTGAGGATGTGGATGTAGTCGTTTTCATTGTTGGAAGTTCCCAGCTCCATAACTTTTGTTTAAATGTTCTTGAATAGTAGTAACATATTGAAAAAATGATACTAGAGATTTGTCATCTGACTCTACTTGACATACTTTATATTTATTTATGTATTTATTTTCATTTTTATTGGAGTATATTTTATTTACAATTTGTGTTAGTTTCAGGTGTAAAGCAAAGTGAATCAGTTATACATATACATATATCCACTCTTTTTTTCTTTTCCTGTATAGGTCATTGGCCAATCACATTTTTCACAAAATTAGAACAAAACATTTTATAATTTGTATGGAAACACAAAAGACCCAGAATAGTCAAAGCAATCTTGATTAAGAAAAACAGAACTGGAGGAATCAGGCTCCCTGATTTCCGACTATATTACAAAGCTACAGTAATCAAAACTGTTTTGTACCGCCCCCCAAAAAAGAAATATGGATCAATGGGGCAGGATAGAAAGTCCAGAGATAAACCCACCCACCTATGGTCAACTAATCTATGACAAAGGAGGCAAGAATATACAGTGGAGAAAAGACAGTCTCTTCAATAAGTGGTGCTGGGAAAACTGGACAGCTACATGTAAAAGAATGAATTTAGAAAACTCTCTAACACCATACATAAAAATAAACTCAAAATGGATTAAAGACCTAAATGTAAGGCCAGATACTATAAAACTCTTAGAGGAAAACATAGGCAGAATGCTCTCTGACATAAATCACAGCAATATATTTTTTGATCCACCTCCTAAAGTAATGAAAATAAAAAGGCATACTTTTATTTTTTTAACATATCTTATTCTATGTAGTCTATTGTAGATTTGCAAGAATATCTCAAAAGTGTAGACTTCCACTTGACATTTAATTCAGAATTCTGGAATCTGTCAGTCAGGTTAAATTCTTAATGGATTTAAAGGAAGTAGCTAGTTTCCAGGATCAGGTACCCTAATGACTTTTCATTCAGATTTGTATTGCTTTGTGTTGCTTTACCAGTTAAGTTTGGTTTTTAGATTGAGAGTGTGAGAGAGAGAATGAGAATAATTGCCCGATTGCAGTAGCCTGGTCTTAACCTTAATAGTCTATTATAGATAGGTCACATGGGAGTTTATTGCCATTGGAAGATCATGAAAAAGGTAATTGTGAAATTAATAACTATTGTCTTCCAAGATGAAGGAAATTAAAAGAATCGAAAAATCAAGAGGCTTTGTCTTGCTTCACTCTGCACCATCTACAGCATTTTCAGCCAAAAACCCCTTCCATATTAGGATCAACTATGAAAAATTAAAAATAGTTTGAGTAAAATGACTTCCAATATTGTATAGCTCTGGTAGTGAAAGATACATATGCCATTGGAACCATCTTTGTATTTTGGGCTTTGTTCAAAACTTTACTACAAGTGTATTTATGAGTATTTTTTTTTATGGCATTGCTCTTGAAAAATTAGCGGTACCTAGGTGGTCTGATCTTTTATCCATTCCCTCCCTCAACGAATGCATAATAGGTATTTTCTCTGTGAGTAAAAAAGGGAACCAGCCAGTTATGATCCTTGTGTTTATGGTATACTTGGGTAGAAATATGTTATAGAGAAAAAGACAAAAACAATTACAGGTGTTGTGATAAGCAGAAAAGAACTTTAAAATGACTATTAAAATACATTAAATAAACTATAGGAAAAGACATGTATGATGTTGATGAGATGGGGAATTCTGGAGCAATAAAAAAGAATCCAAATTGAAATTCTGGAGATGAAAATTACAATATCTGAAATAAACAATTTTTTTCAAGGGTATTACAAGCAGATTGAATGCTGCAGAAAAAAGGATTAAAGAAATTAAAGATGCCTCAGTAGACATTCAACTGATTGTAGAGAGCAGAATAAAAAAATGTAATAAACAGAGTCTCAATGACCTGATGCAGCCATATCAAGCCATTTAACATGTGTGCAACTGCAGTTGCTGAAGGAGAAGGAAGAGGTAATGGGGCAGAAATATGTGTGTGTGTGTGTATATATATATATATATATATATATATATAAAATGGCTGAAAATTTTCTAAAATTAAATATAATTTCAAACCAAATATGTAAGAGATCCTACAAACCCCAGACAAGATAAATGAAAAGAAAACCACACTTTTGCCCATTATAATGAGAGTGCTGAAAACCAATAATGTTCAGTCATCTCTAAGAAAGAATGAAATTAGGCAAGGAAGAGAAGGAGAGGGAGAAAAATGTTACTGGGAATGCTTTGTCCAACTCAGATATAGTCTACCAATACTACCCCAAAACAGTTAAAATAATAATGACAATAATAATATCAAGTATTATATATGTATATATATATGAACTATTCGTACATGATATGTGTCAGATCAATAAAAGCCAAGGGGACTTAATTCATAACTTTTGATGGATTTATTAGGGAAGCAGATTTTCTTTTCTGTCCTGGATTTGAAATTATGTAACATATATCTAATTATGTCACTTTTCTTCTTAAAAGAATGTTCAATGGTGAAGTACAAAGAACATGAGCTATGGGTTTAAATATACCCTTGTTTTAATCCCAGTTCTGTGATTTGTAAGCAGGGTAACCTTGAACATGTTTTGTAACCTCTCTAAGCCTCAATTCCCTCAACTGCAAATGGGAATAATGAGCCAATCAAAAAGCTTGACGTGAAGAGTGAAACTAGGTTCTTTATTCAAAGATGATAGATATGGGTGTTCAAGAACCGTTGCACTCTTCCCTCCCCTCAACACCCCTCCACATACCACATTATATAATTTCGACTACTCATCTACTCATGGAGGCGTGTTGAGACCACGTAATCTGGTTCTACTCTGTCTGTAAACTCTCGTTACATCATTACTCTCACTCCCTTCTATTTAGCCAATGTTCTAGCTTTTTTCTACTACAGATCCCCATCAATTATTTTTGATGAAGACTTTGCAGATGCTATTGGTTCTACTAGGAATATTCTTTCTTATCTTTTGTACAAGATAAAACACTTGAATCCTTTAAAATCTGACTTAATCCTCAGGATGTCTTTCTTGCCTCAGATATGATAGTTTCCTCCTTCCTCTGTTCTGCCATATCTGGGACACTTCTAGAACATACATTGTGGTGCAATCTAGTTTGGTTTAAATACATAAATCATTAATTACATTCTAAGTTCAGGAGAGTAGAAGCTGAGTTTTTCATGTCTCTGATTCTTAAAGTTTCCTATGACATTGACACATATCATGTGCTCAACAAATAATTCTCTGAAAACATGAATAAATGGATAGATGAATGCTACCGGTGAAGTACAGGACAAGTGAAGGGATCTGCTTTTTCTCAGACCAAAAGACCTAATTTCAAGTCTGAGATTTGCAAATTTCCAGCTGCATGAGGCCTTTGCTAAGTCACCGCATTGTGTTTCTTTGTATTTAGTTTCTCTGTATTTCCTTTCTGCCTGGATTGTTAGAATGAAATGACACTAGTTTTATGGAAATAGTTTATAAACCTTAAAGAACTTTAGGTATTTACATTACATGACTTCTCTTATTAAGAATAAATAAAATAAAAAATTACTCGAATACTTATTTAAAATGATTTCCCAAATGAGCAGTGTCCTTTATGTAACCTAGCATCTTTTGTCATGATTCTTGTAATATACCTTAAATGTATAACAAGTTTTACCTTTGAGCCATCTTTAATGAAATGAATAAAGGTTTGGAAGGAAAAAAAGACAAAATAGAAGATGAGTGTTCACAGATGAGACAAATTGTTTTGTTCTGTTTTCCTGGCAGAGACTTTGAGTGAACACTTGTTTACAACTGTATTTCACACACACACACGCACATTTTCACATGTAATGTTTCATTTTATTCTTAGATAACAGAAAAACCTTGAGTTTTATATTTTCTTATTTCCATTTGCCTGAGTCTCCAGGCTTCATTCTCTCTTTGCTAAAATGAGAGAAACAGCAACAGTGCCAAGGTATGTTTGTGTATATTAAATGAAATAATACATAAAAGTTCTAGCACATGATAAAGCCTGCAGTAGATATTTTGTTTTGTGTTTTCAGAACAAAACAAATATTTTAAAATATTCAATCTACTCATTAAGTGGGTTATTGCTCTGCATCAAGACTACATGCAATCTCTCATTCTTAGTAGTCTTTGTTGTTCTCACTGGGAGGAAGAAATAAAACTTAAGGGAAAGCTTTTCCAAAGTCTCCCATATGTACGAAAGACAGACTTTAAAATTACCTCATGAGACTCCAGAGATCTGAAATAAAAGTGGAGATAAACAAAGGAAGCTTGAAAGGAGTGAGAAACAGAAAGCTATGGAAAAAGAACAATAGTGTCAGACCATGGAAATCGGGGGAAAAAAGGGACAGAATTTATGATTGAAGCACACTGAATAATTCTGGTTTTGTTTTTTGTCCCAAGGCTGCAAATAGTTTGTCCTAAAGGAATAATGCATGACTTGTGTTTTTCAAATACTTAAGAACCATTTGGGGGACAGAGCCATGGATTATTATTTGAAGTAAAGATTTCATACCTTCCCAAGTGGGCTCTAGGTGTGAAATGCTTTAATTAGAAGTAATCTGGTTACAGATTCAATCTGACTTTCTGCATTAAAACATCCCATTGAAGGGAAAATGTCATGGGCTTTTTCTTTTTTTTTAATTGTTTACATTTTTTAAGGCAAAATCCATTACAAATGATCAAAAACATATAATAAAAGATTTTACTTCACTGTCAAGAAATACCAATTAAAATGGTATTTAACTGCTCTTTCACATATTAAGATGACAAAAATTATACAAATTATAATACCTAATGTTGGTGAAGAACAGGGGAAAATAAGCACTCAAACACAGCTGTTGAGAGCATGCATGGGGACTGTTGAAAGAAGCATCAAAATCTGGATGGAGTAAGGTAGAATTTTTTTTTTTTTTTAAACATCTTTATTGGGGTATAATTGCTTTACAATGGTGTGTTAGTTTCTGCTTTATAACAAAGTGAATCAGTTATACATATACATATGTTCCCATATGTCTTCCCTCTTGCGTCTCCCTCCCTCCCACTCTCCCTATCCCACCCCTCCAGGCTGTCACAAAGCACCGAGCTAATATCCCTGTGCCTTGCGGCTGCTTCCCCCTAGCTATCTACCTTACTACGTTTGTTAGTGTGTATATGTCCATGACTCTCTCTCGCCCTGTCAAAGCTCACCCTTCCCCCTCCCCATATCCTCAAGTCCGTTCTCCAGTAGGTCTGCGTCTTTATTCCTGTCTTACCCCTAGGTTCTTCATGACATTTTTTTCCCCCTTAAATTCCATATATATGTGTTAGCATACGGTATTTGTCTTTTTCTTTCTGACTTACTTCACTCTGTATAACAGACTCTAGGTCTATCCATCTCATTACAAATAGCTCAATTTCATTTCTTTTTAAGGCTGAGTAATATTCCATTGTATATATGTGCCACATCTTCTTTATCCATTCATCCGATGATGGGCGCTTAGGTTGTTTCCATCTCCGGGCTATTGTAAATAGAGCTGCAATGAACATTTTGGTACATGACTCTTTTTGAATTTTGGTTTTCTCAGGGTATATGCCCAGTAGTGGGATTGCTGGGTCATATGGTAATTCTATTTGTAGTTTTTTAAGGAACCTCCATACTGTTCTCCATAGTGGCTGAACCAATTCACATTCCCACCAGCAGTGCAAGAGTGTTCCCTTTTCTCCACACCCTCTCCAGCATTTATTGTTTCTAGATTTTTTGATGATGGCCATTCTGACTGGTGTGCGATGATATCTCATTGTAGTTTTGATTTGCATTTCTCTAATGATTAATGATGTTGAGCATTCTTTCATGTGTTTGTTGGCATTCTGTATATCTTCTTTGGAGAAATGTCTATTTAGGTCTTCTGCCCATTTTTGGATTGGGTTGTTTGTTTTTTTGTTATTGAGCTGCATGAGCTGCTTGTAAATTTTGGAGATTAATCCTTTGTCATTTGCTTCATTTGCAAATATTTTCTCCCATTCTGAGGGTTGTCTTTTGGTCTTGATTATGGTTTCCTTTGCTGTGCAAAAGCTTTGAAGTTTCATTAGGTCCCATTTGTTTATTTTTGTTTTTATTTCCATTACTCTAGGAGGTGGGTCAGAAAGGATCTTGCTGTGATTTATGTCATAGAGTGTTCTGCCTATGTTTTCCTCTAAGAGTTTGATAGTTTCTGGCCTTACATTTAGGTCTTTAATCC